>NC_061122.1:97091444-97164654 GCF_002878395.1 Capsicum annuum | reverse complement strand
TATATATATATATAATTTATTGTTCGCATTTTTATATCAAATTTATCATTTGATTATGTATACAGACATGTATCATTTGAAACAATTGTGATATTTGTATTTATGTAATTAATCATTTGTATCAGTATTGTTCAATCTGTATCAATAAAATATAATTTGTATCAACGAATATAAATACAAGTGTTCATAGAAAGAAAAATAACAATTCTTTTTCACTTGTTTAAAAATACAAATGATGCAGTCAACCACAAATTCAAATATAAATAATGAAATTAAAAATACGAATACAAATACAATATATGGTCAACTTAAAAATACAATACAACACAGTTCTTTAAAATATAAGTATATTTACAAAATTAGAATATAAACACAAACAAAATAAAATCATAAAATACAAATACAATATGTGGTTAACTATAAATACAAATACAAAATAATTCTTTAAATACAAATGTAACTTGTATAAAATATAAATGATAGTGTGAACTATAAAATACAAATATAAGTGCGAACTATAAAATACATATAATACAAGTGCGAACTATAAAATATAAATACAATTGTATCAACAAATATAAAAATATAAATGATGGTGCAAATACAAGTACAATTAACGATTCTGGTATTTTCATTATTAGCCATGATTTGTTCTCGATGTAGCCATATTTTTCTAAAATACAAAAAATATAAAATAGAACCAAAAAAAGAGAAAGAAAAACATACTAAAAGTTTTTCTAAAAAAGAAAGAGAAAAGAAGCTAGAGATTGAAGAGTAAAAAAAACGAAAAGAAAGAAACAAAAAAGGAAAAAAAATGAAAATAGAGAAATAAAAAATAAAAAATAAAAAAATTAAAAAATAAAAATAAAAGTTAGAGATAGAAGAGTAAAAAGAAGCGAAAAGAAACAAACAAAAAAAATAAAAATACGAAAGAAGAAAAAAAATAAAACTAGAAAAAGAAAAAGAAAAAATGAAAAATAATGAGAAAGAAAAAAATGAAAAAAATGACCAATAAGGAAAAAAATAAAAAATAAATAAAAGAAAGTAAAAAGAGAAATAGAAACTAGAAGTAGAAGAGTGAGAAAAAAGTGAAAAAAAAATCAAAAATAGAGAAAAAAGTTAAAAAATAAAAGATGAAAAAACTAAAAAGAAAAAAAAAAGAAAAAAACTAGAAATATAAGGGAGATAAGGAGAGAGAAATAAGGGAGGATAAGGAGCCACTAAAATATTATTATTTTGTCATCCCACTTAATTTTTTTAAAGTGTAGTTATTTAACTTAATTATAGACTTGTTATAAATATATTACTATATATAGTTAATGTCTACTTTACCATATATAGTGAATGTATAATTTACCATATTTACTGAATGTTTATTTATGGAAAAGTTAGAAACTCAAGGTTAGTTTTTTCCTATATATAAAAGAGTTTTCCTTCGTTTTAATTTACTCCTCAAGAACCTCTCAAAAGAAATAATATTCACTCTCTCTTTTCTCTTCATTTTTTTTCTTCTCTACTTTATATTTCATAACACGTTATCAGCACGAGACTCTGCCAAACAAGGTGAGATTATAAATCTAAAGGTAATTTCAAGGTTAGTAATTCCTTATGTTATTTATCTTTTGCTACTAATAATATAATTATTGTTGAATTTGAGAAAAAATAATTTATTTGAAACCACTTATGATTTAAATTTGTTCATGAAGAATAATATTGTTAAAAGACATGATGAATTTAAGTCTCATCTCATTAAGAGGGTAAAACATTGAATTAAAAGTTTCAATGCACCATGATAGTGAGACGTTGGGTTCAAGTACCATCGAGTTATAGCCTAAGACGTCTTTATATGAATAAGATGTTGAGTTTGAATCTCAATGCACCATATTGATGATATTATGATGGCTAAGGTAAAATAATGGGTATTTGGTGAAAATTCATGAAACATATTCCATTGATATGCTCTATTCCATGAAGTGAATATGGTAGCAATATATGATGAATTTGAAAGTTGACAACTTGCTCCATTCTTGAAAGGAATGTGGTAGCAGTACATAATATGTCTGAAAGAAGACAAGTGACTGAATGCACAGATATAAGTATGGAGGGACAATATGATAATAATCATCAAAAGTGATAATATTTTCACACGCTTATTATAATTATAAGATATGTTAGATAAACATTATCTACATTATACGCATACCTTGATTTTCTCTTAAATTAGTAATATTTTTTGATAGGCTTAAGGCATGATTATATCTCATTTCTTGGAATGGGAATTTTGATTGTTATAAGATCAGATCCATTTCCTGGGTTGAAATGTGATAAAGTACCTATGATTTTTATAAGTATAATATAACATGCACAACACAACTTAGGGGAGGACTCAAAGAGATAGAACGAAGCACATTTCGCCAAAGCTTTTCTATACACACGACTAAAAAAGAATGGTGAAACTAATGAGCAATAGCTTCGTTCAAGTAACAATGTGGCTGATTTATTCACCAAGTCTCCTCCAACTACAACCTTCAAGAAGATAGTGCACAAGATCGGGATGCAAAGGTTCAAGTATGTTCTTATTAGGGGGAGTTAATACACATTGTATTCTTTTTTCCTTACGAGGTTTTTTTCCACTGGGTTTTCCTTGTAAGATTTTTAATAAGGCAGCCTATATGCGTATTGTTAGAGATGTGTACTCTTTTTTCTTTCCTAGATTTTTTTTTCATTAGTTTTTTTCTAGTAAGATTTTAACGAGACATATTATCTATCAATTAGACATTCAAGGGGGAGTGTTATAAATATATTATCATATATAGTGAATGTCTACTTTACCATATATAGTGAATGTCTAATTTACCATATATACTGAATGTTTATTCATGGAAAAATAAAAACCCAAGATTAGTTTTCCTCTATAAATAAATGGGTTTTCCTTCATTATAATTTACTCCTAAAAAATCTCTCAAAGAAAAATAATAATCACTCTCTCTTTTCTCTTCATTCTTTGTCTTCTCCGCTTTATATTTCATAACAAGACTTAAGTTTGCTAGTATGCTTTCTCCTTTAGGGTGAAAATCATTTTCATCCCCAGCATTGCTTTACAAATAAAACTCACCCCTCAACTTTAAACAATAATCATCGTCAAAGCTTTTCTATCCATACGACTACAAAAGAATGGTGATACTAACGTGCAGTAGATTCGTTCAATTGACAATGTGACTGATTTATTCACCAAGTCTCCTCCAACTACAATCTTTAAGAAGATGGTGCACAAGATCGGGATACAAAGGTTCAAGGATGTTCTCATTAGGGGGAGTTAATACGCGTTGTATTCTTATATCCTTACGAGGTTTTATCCCACTGGGTTTTCCTTGTAGGATTTTTAATGAGGCAGCCAATATGCGTATTGTTAGAGATGTGTACTCTTTTTCCTTCACTGAATTTTTTTTCATTGGGTTTTTTTTAGTAAGGTTTTAACGAGGCATATTATCTATCAATTAGACATTCAAGGGGGAGTGTTATAAATATATTATTATATATAGTGAATGTCTACTTTACCATATATAGTGAATGTTTATTTATGGAAAAATAGAAACCCAAGGTTAATTTTTCCCTATAAATAAAGGGATTTTCCTTCATTATAATTTACTCCTCAAAAACCTCTCAAGAGAAATAATAATCACTCTCTTTTTTCTCTTCATTCTTTGTCTTCTCCGCTTTATATTTCATAACAAGACTTAAGTTTGCTAGTATGCTTTCTCCTTTAGGGTGAAAATCATTTTCATCCCTAACATTGCTTTAAAAATCAAACTCACCCCTCAACTTTGAACAATAATCAAACTCTATCTTTTATAGTATATAATGTTCATTTTACCCTTATTTTATTAATTATATTTATATAATACATCTCTTTATGTTATATATAATTTATTATTTTAACCTACATATTTGTAACTTTTTATTTAAATTCATTAACATTATAAGTACGATAATATTTTTATAAATTTGTCACAAAATTTAATATTATTTTTATGATTGTTATTTCAATATTATATGCATTACGCGTGTGTTTATGTATTTATATACATCCGTGTATATTTTTTTCTTTCCCACTCTCTTACTCCCTGCGTTTTATACTTCTTGGCCCTTCTTGATATGACGAAATCCTTAAGAAAAATTTAACTAGAGCGTATTTTACTAAAGTAACCTTATTAATAATTCTTTGAACCTTCAAATTTGACTACTACTACTACTCTGTGCAGTTATTTAAAATAAAAAATATTCAAAAATTCTCTTAATTTCATAAATTGGACAAGTAATTAAACACAAATATTTTTAGTATGAGGATAAAGTAATTTAAAACGGTGGAGATATTGTCTATATAAATAAACAAGTTTTGATTTTCATTAATGAAGTATTACATAAATTATAGTTAAAAATAGTTTAAAATCTAAACAAAAACAATCTTTAAAATTTCAACTTTAATTTAATTAATTATGTTGTATTTTCTACATCAAAATATATTTGTATAGTTATTATTATCTGTTATTTTCACTTGTATAAATAAATATTAGAGTTTTAATTATTATTAATAAAATTATTTTTTTATTATGCTAGTTTATTTCATTATAGAATATCATTACCTTATATACTCATAGTATTTCTCACTTTTTTTTGCCCCAAAGATGATATTTATGTTTTTATGAAAAATCTGATACATGAATTCTAAAAAAATAAAAATATCATGATTTTTACTCCTATATATAAATGAAGGTTTTGGTGTACTACGAAAGTTGTTTTGGTAAATAACACCAACATGATGGGCATTTTGATAAATAATACCTCCAATCAATAGTACTGATTATGTGGTAATTGTATTTCCAGCTATCTTCTTCCTTTACCTATTATAACTTTCCCATATTCATTTTCTCTTTGTCTAAAGAAAAATACTTGAAAAAATTGCATCCTTTATCACTGTTGAGCAGTCAAATTTTGGGGTCTTCATTTTAATTCCTTACTTCTGGTAAATTTTTTCCTTTCTCTTTCTTGTGGTGATTTAATTTCCTGCAATCATTTCTGATTCTGCTGAAAGTTCGTTGACTCTGATGAGATTTTTAGCACTCCTAATCTTGCGCACAATTTATTGCTGCACTTTTAACCTGCATGTAGATATTTCTATCTAATTTGCACATTAATATTTAAAAATATATATGAAGTATTAGGTACAAAAATTAGAAAAGTATGATGTTGTCATCGCTGCTCTCAATACACTTTGCATCGAACTTTAGTTGATTATTTCTTGCTTTTTGGAGTTTCAGTAATGTCTTCACTTTAACGGATCGTTTTCATCTAATTAAAACTTATGATCTTTTAGAAATTGCTTAGCATAGATAAAATTTGTTTAGTTTGTCCTAATGCATAGTCATGTTTGACATATTTACCTCCGATGTAAAAATAGAAACTTCGCAACCCAGTTATTAGGTTGTCCAGGCCTTGTAGACTTGACTTTGTCGGTTCTATCTTTGGCGAGAGAAAAACTCTAGGTAATTTTTCCTCGCCCCTGTCTAACTTACTATTCTCTACTGGTCTATGAGAGGAGTTGAATTTCTTAAAATGAAAAATGAGGTATTTCCTTCGAAAGAATTTTTGTATTTCATGTAGCAAGAGTCACAAACATGGTGTGGTTCACCTGGTGGTGGGAGCGAGTGCCACTTTCAGTGCTTTTTTCGAACTGCAAGCATGACAATGCACTAGGCCACAATTATAACAGTTATGCCTCTTTCGCATAAACACAAATGCTTGTCGACAACCTGAACAAACAGATAGACCTGCTCCAGACACCTACTTATGAATGCAAATACTGGCAGTGTAATTAGCGCCACATGATATGTTCTTCAAATGCCTGTATTTTAACGCATCGATTAATGTCAGACTATTATGATCTTTAGTGTCACCGTGATCTAACCTTCCGTTAGCACCTTTTCCCCACTTATATACTTCACTTCTTGATGTAAGGACAATAACATGGAACACACCACAGCTATTTATTCAATAAATTCACCTACCAATCTATCTTGTACAAGAGAAGGAGCCTTCCCATTAGCCTGTGGATTTCCAAGCTGACCATGTGCATTTCTTCCTATGATAAGACGTGACCCGATATGGTAAGACCAATAGTTATACTATGTCCACATGCTAATTGATGGAATTTGTAATCGATAAGTGCAAAGACACAGGTTGGAGGCAGATAAGCTTCTTTATTTTTGTGGCCTAATTTATACTTATCGCCATCTCCCTCGGCGAATAACTTTCTGGTGGGCAAGTTTTCATAGTTCTGGGTTTTGACTTTCATGATAGCAACAGTGTGCCACACAACACATGAGACTTTAATAGTCTTACGTCCGTAAAGTGATTGAATTTCCCTGGGATATGGTACAATTACACAATCGCCATGACTAGGTGCCAAATGATCCATCCCCAAATGTGAATGGTTTTCCATTTGCAGTTGCCAAAGCTGAATGGTAGGTATCACATGCAACATATAATACTTGAAGCCCTTCCAGCGGACCTGAAACTCTCTTGGGTATCCACTGGCTAACATCATTGCCATGCCCAAGAAGTCCAACATTATGTGTTACATCACCCCAAGTATATAAATCACGCATCGTAGACCCAACACAGATATGAAACTCGTTCCACGAAAACAAAATCAATATTCAAAACTACTAGAAAATTCAACAAGTTTAGGATGACTAAAATCCTTTTCAACTCCATGACCTAGCCTGCTTCCGGATTCTTATCCCCACATAAAAATCTCTCCTTGCCTTGTATCAAGAGCAACATGTCGTACACCATAAGCAATTTGATGAACATCAAGACCAGATTTTATTCCAAAGGTTTTGGAGTAAGTACATCATGCTTAACAGGAACTGGATTCCCAGTCCATCTTTTAACTCTCCATCACACCAAATTCTCCCTCCCTCTTCCCCCATCTCCCCCCTACACATAAATATCACCTAATGATTCTATGCCATCTTCCCTCGAACCCCCACTCAAACAACTTGGAATGCTAGAGACACTAATATGGAAACCATCCGAAATTGTTCTTACTTGCATATTTCAACGTATAGACCCCACAAATGGGAAAGAAAACTTCCTAAGTGAACTGGGATTTTAAGCTGAGTGCAAGTAAACAACGAGAAAATAAAAAGAATAGCATTTCAACTCTACAAACACAAAACACTTTATGGACAAAGAAAACCAAAAAGTACAATTCAATAAAAGGTATCAAGTAAAATTCACATCGCTCGAGATTCAATAACTGTTTTGTTGCAATAATGATGTAAAGAATGTTGATAGTCTTCAACTCTTATTTGTTTTCTTTTCTTTGCAGTTGCAGTTTCCATGCACAAACTCTCTATTTCTGCTGTTGTACAGTGTTTCAGTTAGTAGGTAATATTTTTATTACCCGATTCAAATCTATACAGTTGTTATATATTTATGATTGTATACTTGCTTTCATGTTACTATGGTTGCGCCTAGAAAACTCTAGCTTCTGTTGCATTCCATTTTCATGATACGTTTAACACATTAACTGCTCTTCTATTAGTAGTCTATGCTTATTATCCATCTCTCACATCTCAACGTAGGATGGAAGCTGCAAAAGAATTTGTGTCTGCTGCAAATATATTACCTTCACCATTTGTCGTTGGAGGTGTAGCCAATGCTAGCATTGCTGACCATTTTTAGAATCTGATTTAAGCCAATATAAGCATAAGCTTATGGAACTAAGGCCACTTGTGAGGTGCGTTTCATATAGTAGCAGTCTGATTGCACTGCATATCTTGTTATTACTGTTGTTGCATCTGTTAATGTTTCCAAAGAGATGGTGACTTGATGAGGTTGTTTAAAATTATTTCTTTTTTAATAATAGTAATCCCAATACGGTCATAAGGTTGAATGAATATGTTGGCAACACATAATGAGGCTTGAGAGTAATCGTTGTATAGTAACAATAATCTGAAAAATATCATATACTCCATGGATTATGTATTAGTATTTTATTTTAAATATGTGACATATGGTCAGAATGGTGATTGTTCATTTTCACATTGAGGAAAAAACTAGCTTTTTCCCCCATTTATTAGTACCATTATAACCGTATAGGATAAGTTTTTTAATAAAGAATGTTGATAGTCTTCAACTCTTATTTGTTTTTCTTTCTTTGCAGTTGTAACTTTCTTACGCGAACTCACTGTTTGTGTTGTTGTACAGTGTTTCACTTAGTAGGCAATGTTTTTCTTACCAGATTCAAATGAGATGTCTTGTTATTCTAGTTTTTCGTATTCAATGTACACTATGATGTTATGTTTCCAATTGCATCAAGTAAATTTCTTCTATTTCATTTTTAATCCTCTTGAGTAATCATATAGGAATAATAAAAATAACAGCCATGAAAAACTATAAAATAAAAACATTGTGAAGTCAAATGTCTAAAATAAAAAAAAAAAGATGACTGATATCCAAATAGAGAGAAATCTTCCATGTCGTGTTGCTTATAGAGAAATGCCAACTGAACAAAAATAGGCACTTCTCGAACGACGAAGAGTACAATATGCTGCTAAAAAGCAGAATATCTCAAAAAATTCTACTACTAGCCTTCTAATTCATCATCTCCTTCTTTAGAGTCTGGTAACATGATTCTTCCTCAGCCCGCTCTATATATTATGGATAATCCTTTGCTTCTACAAATGATTAGTTAAATCAAATTTCACTTTTATTTCCTACCACAATTTATGTTTAACTTTCATGAATCTAAAATGTTGCAGAACACAAAGCAACATAGATGGGTTGCTGGAATATCAACCAATTGCCGTGCTCTCCTACTATCTGAAAAAATGTTCTAAATTGTAAATTTTGTGTAGCCAAAAGATTTCAATATGAAACTCCAACCTTCTGTTGTAATAATGGTTCCGTAAAATTAGTTCCACACCAACTACCTTCTACATTAAAACATCTTTATTATGGCCAGTCTAAACAATGTAAACATTTTCACACTTACGTTAGAACATACAATAACATGTTTGCCTTTACTTCACTTGGCGTAAAGTATGATAAGGAGTTGGCAAATATGACTAAAGGTATCTACACATTCAAAGTACAAGGACAAATGTATCATATTTTACCTAGCCTCACTGTTGTAGATAATAGAGCAAAAAATTTATAACTTTTTTCTATGACAATGAGAATGAGAGAGTAAATAGAATGACCTCAAAAAAGCTAGACAAATCTGTTATTGAAAACTTGGTGGATATTCTATGAATTAATCCATACTCTCAGTTTCTGAAATCTTTAACACATATTCCAGATTTGTCTAATTTCTATATTACATTAAACATGATTCTACCTTGGATCGACGAACATACAACTTACCCAATGTATCATAAGTAGCAGCTATATGGACTGACGAAGAATTGAATAGTCCTATTTTTACACCACATATACGTGTTCACACACATAGTAACAATAGCCAATTGGTTCACTATTACTATGGTTGCTACAACTCCTTAAAATACCCTTTGTTATTTTCATATGGTAAAGATGGATGGCACTGTGGTATACAATTGATTTTGCAACCAAATAATTCTTCTACAAATCGTTCTTCCTGCAAATATGAACAACTTCCGCTTGTCACAAACATGTCTTTCATTGATAGATACCTTAATATTGAAGAAGGAATTTTACAAAAAGAACGATAACAAAACACTGTTTCCTGTCGTGAATATTATTATTACAAATTGCAAATTAGAGATAATGAAGAAAATAGCACTTTACATTCTGGAAGATTATTCCAACAATATTCGGTAGATCAAGACATAAAACTCGAAACACAAAGATTGAACTCTTTTTTACTTAACCAAGATTTATTTTGAATTAAAATATTAGCAGGACATATTGATCTACAAAGACTAGGAGAAAGAGAAGTTTCCAAATATTGGCCGAAAAATATTCTTACCTGCCAGCTTTATAAGGGGTCCACGAGATATGCGACGTAGATACATGGACATCATTGCATTAGTACAACATTTTAGAAAATTGGATATCTTCTTAATAATGACATGTAATCCTTCATGGATTGAAATAGAACATCTGTTGCTGACGACTGATGAAATACAACATAGACACAATTTAATAAGTTGAGTATTTAAAGAAAAAGTGGAAGAATTAAAATCATATATTGTTAAAACAAAAATATTCGGAAAAGTTGTTTCTTATGTGTACACTATATAATTTTTAAAAAGAGGTCTTCCTCATGCTCATTTCCTTATTATACTTGAGGATGATTATAAACTATTAACACCAAAGGCTTATGACAAAATCGTTTGTGCTGAAATACCTGACGCTGATAAAAATGAGAATTTATACTCCTTGGTTGTCAAACATATGATGCATAGTCCTTGCGGAAGTTTAAACCCTAAAAATTCATGCATTGAAATAAAAGGAACTTGTAAATTTAAATACCCTAAAAATTGGGCAAATGAAACATCCAAAGGCAAAAATTCATATCCAATTTATAGAAGACGAGACACCAAAAAATTATAAAAGTTAGAACTCAATAGCTTGACAATTCATGGGTCGTACCATACAATCCATATATACTGAGTAAATTTAACTGTCACATAAACATTGAAATCTGTGCAGATATTAAAGTCATTAAATATATCTACAAATACATTTGCAAAGGTCATGATAGAATAAGTTTTAATCTACAAAGTAATGAAACTAATACAGAAATAGACGAAATAAAAGAATATCGTACAGGTAGATAGGTATCACCACCAGAAGCTATGTGGCTTATGTTTGCCTTTCCTATTAGTGAAATGAATCCAAATGTGTATCAACTTCAACTACATCTTTAAGATCAACAATTTATCTCTTTTAAAGCGACTGCAAAATTAAGTTCAATTTTGAACAATCTAGGATATAAAAGAAAAATGCTAACAGAATTTTTCACAATGAATCAAACAAATAAACACGCCATAGAACTTAATTTACTATACAAAGAGTTCCCACAACACTTTGTCTGGTCAATCAGTGATAAAATATGAACACGCATGAAACAAGGTTATATTATTGGACGTATTGTCAGCTGTCATTCAACCAAAGGAAAAAGATACTATCTGTAATTATTTCTAATGAACATACGAAGTCCTAAATCATATAAGGAACTTAGAACTATAAATGATATATGTTGCACCACATTTAGAGAGTTTGCAGAAAAAAGAGGATTATTAGCTTCCAATAATAACTTAATTGAATGCCTATCAGAAGCTACTAATTACCAAATGCCATGTAGTTTACTATGCTTATTTGCCACACTATTAGTATATTGAACTCCTGCTAATCTAAAAGTTTTATGAAAAAAATTTGAAAGACTCATGTCTGAAGATTTTATAATCACAACAAATATACAAACAACTAACAATTGTTATATGGTTATGAACCACATAAACACCATATTACATTTAATAGGATGAAATATATATGAGTTCAAACTCATATCAAAGAATTTTACACCTTTCACATTTTCTTACAGACTAATGCAAGAGTCCAGAGACATCTATTTAGAAAGAAACATAGTTGTAACTGAAGAAGATTTACTGCTATATAAGAAACTAAATAGAGAGAAGCATGCTACTCACAATGTCATTCTTAATAAAATATTCTCAAACAAATTGAGAGTTTTTTATATTGATAGACTAGGAGGAACTGAAAAAAACTTTTTTATACCGAGCTTTACTAGCTACTGTGAGATCCAAAAGACTTATTGCTTTAGCTACAACAACTTTGGGTGTTGCAGCTTCTGTACTCCTCGAAAGACGAACTGCTCACTCACGGTTCAAACGTCCTATCAACATAGGCGAAAACTACAATTGTAATATAAGTAAACAAAGTTCACTTGCTGCTTTAATTCAAGATTCCAAGTTAATAGTAAGGGATGAAGTATCAATGGTAATGGAAAAAATTATAGAGACTTTTGATTTATTGTTGAGAGATCTTATGAGTATATATATACATTTTGGTAGAAAAGTTGTTGTTTTTGGAGGTAATTTTAGACAAACGTTACAAATTGTGAAAAGTGGAGTAAAATAAGATTTCATTCATGAATGTTTATTGAACTCAGATATCTGAAATTATCTTGAAAGGTTTTGGATAACATAAAATATGCGTGCACGAGAAGATCCTACATTATGTGAATATTTACTTAGAATTAGGGATGAAAAAGAACAAGTTAATCACCATAACAAAATTGAGATTCCAGAATCCTTTCTTATTCCTTTTACAAATGAGGAGTCATTAAACAATTTATTCAAAACTATTTACATAGACTTAAACATGATCATGATTGATACATCTGACGTAACATCACGTGTTACCTTAACAACCAAAAATAATTTTGTAAATGAAATTAACCAAATGTTCATGGTTAATTCCCTGGTACTGTTGTAACATTCGTCGGTATTGATGAAACTATAGAGCCAAAAGACCAAAGCGAGTTTGAAGATTTCTTACATACTTTGAATGCTGCAGGACTACCTCCTTATAAGTTAGTTCTAAAGCAAAATTTCTCAGTTATATTACTACGCAATTTAAATCCTTTTGAAGGTTTATATAATGGCACCCGCTTAATTTGTATTTATTTTAAAACTCATATTACTAGTGCTAAAATTGCAAGTGGAGATTTCAAAGGCAAACATATTTTCATTCCCCGCATACCCTTATTATCACCATAAGATGAAAAGTTACCAATTCAATTCAAGTGAATATAATTTCCCATTCAATTATGTTTTGCTATGACTATAAACAAAGCTCAAGGTAAAACACTAGATTTTGTTGGAATTTATTTACATGAACCTGTATTTTCACAGGACTAGCTTTATATTGCTTTATCAAGAGCAAAAAGCTCAAATTGTGTAAAAATGATAATATGACCAGCAACAACAGATGATCCTGATGATCATTCTACTTACAATATAATATATAGTGAAATTGTTAACAAGGCATTTTCTTAAAAATAATTTTCATTGCTTCCATGTTAATTTTGTACATTTTGATTTTTACTATTTGTCATTCATCAATCAACTCCTACTCTACTCCTACAATCTCAAAGATCTTTATCTTTTGCAGGTAGTCGACTTAGAGTGACAAATCTAATCAAAGCTTGAACCACCTCTTCAAAAACACACCTTGTGAATATCTTTGGTTACATGTGTTCAGAGTAAGAATCTAATTCTAGCTAGCATTATGTGATATTTTATAGTTGCATTTTTCAAGTTTTCTATGCTATGCTAATATATGGAGTGCTTCTATCTCCTAATTTTATTGATTTTAACAATCATATTCAAATTCATCCTACAATGCATTTGTTTCTCTAAATCTAGCTTAAATACAACTAACGGGGATAAAAAATATGTCCTTATGTGCATCACTATGTATGTCAGAGTTTTTTCATTTTTTATTTTTGCACGTCCAGGGAATACCTGAAAATACATGCAGGTTGTGTAGCTTTATGTTGTTGTACATAAGTTCACAAACGAGCATGATTTACAACATGTTAAAATTTAGACTCACTTACCATGAATCCATGATAATCTACTGTGTTGGTATATTAAGTTTTCATCAAAATATTTTGTTCACTGAATTTGTAACAATTAAGTCACTACAAATCTAAAGACTTCTTTTCATCACATATCCTCGATAATTTAGTTTATACTCAATTTGGTTATTATCTTGATAATGTGCCACTGCCAATAAAGGATCAACATCCACATTGAACTGCAAAAGATTATTTGAACATACCATATTCATACTGTCGGTAATAATTCTATAATAAGCATATCCTGCTCATTTTTTATGCTAGGTTTGAACTGTTTGTGTGCTCTAGAACTCTTGGTCAGAGATTAAAGAAATAGATCAAGATATTACAATATCTCTCTCAGAGGAGGACCAAAAGGTAAAGAATTTGTTAAAAAGCAGGATTGGAAGCAAGTTATGCCAGAAAAAAAGAGGGGTGATTTTCTATCTTTTCTGTTTGATGCTATGTGTTCTTATTTAACGAGAGAGAGAAAGTGAGCGAGCGAGAGAAAGGGAGAGGGAGAGAGAGATTGTGTTTTGCCCCTTCATTGATATAATGATTTATAACTCAATGATTTAGTAAAAAAAATTTCTATATTTACAAAGATATGAAGCCGGTGCTAGGCTTGATGAGTTCACTTTGACAACAATTTTAAAATATGGTTTGATATGTTGAGTTTGGAGTCTTTTAGGTAACAACATGCAAGTTTTTTAATTTTAGTAGTAGTTATATTTTGGTTATTGTGTTCTAAATGTTGTTATTTGAATCACCAATTTGTATAGTGATAGCCTGTGTAGGTATCAAAATATAATGAAACAATGAAGAAATCAAATTCATTGATATCATGATTTATAAATCAATGGTCTGGTAAAAAATATCTATATTTAGATTTCTCTATTTACATGATATGAAGTCGGTGCTAGACTTGATGAGTTCACTTTGACAACAACTTTAAAATGTGAATCATTTCTACTGTTGTACTGATTGGACACTGCTTCACATATTCTCTAGCTGCTACATACCTCTATTCTAACTCTGTGGAGAAATTCATAGCAACATCACATTGTGTGAGACAAGTGCAACATTGTTATTTTTCATGTTATTAATTAATCTTATTTGTTACAAGTAGTGTGCTCTAGGACTGTTGGTTAGAGATTGAAGAAATAGATCAAACTATTGTAATATCTCTCTCAGAGAATGAGCAAAAAGGGAAAATTGTAATTGGTAAGTATTAATTGCTTCAATATTTATCAATCATAGATTTATCTTACTTTGTGCTATGTTCCAAGTCTAATGCTTGGTTTTTTCTTCCTCCATAGATATCCAGATGAAGTATGTAATATCAACTACTCTTATAATTCATATTTTATCCAGTTGTGCTTGGCATGAACCATCTTGAAAATTAAAACAAATATGAAAGTCACTTTTGCTATTTTGTAGGCTATAAAAAAGATTACAGAAAGGCTAAATATACATGCAATCACCCCTCAAACACCTAACTAGATATGCAAGGTACAAGTTGTAGATATCGGTAAACTAGGAGAAGGTACAAAACAAAAGATAAAGTATATGAATATGATCTTTCAAGATGAATAGGTAACTTCTTATTTTCAAAAACAAATCAGCTATTACATTCCTTACTTCTACCTCTTATATTACTATTAATAAAACTACCTTTAGGACAATCAAATAAAAGCAATTATCTATGGTGGTGATATTCCCATTTATCAAAATATTTTTCAACTTTTTCACACATATTTGATAACGGGTGCACGCATACAACAATCAAATCTGAGATATGAAACACCGTTGCATGCATTCCATTGATAAAAAAACCATAGTTGATTCAATTGATAAAGATAACTCGAATAAAAACAAGTTACCACCACCCCGAATGGTCAATGTCACATTATTTCATGTTATCAACAACTAACCTCCCGAGCTGCCAGAGAACAACTTAAGAAAATAGAATACAATATGCTCATTTTATTCTTTCTATCATTAAATATCTACTTTAACACAAGCTAACATATACCTTTTTCCTTACAAATGTGTTAGCAATAGTTGCTAACTGTTTTCCTCCAAGATATGTTACCAGCATTCAAAAAAGATTGCAGGAACTCCTCCTTATAGATACCAAGTAAGCATATTTGCCAAATTTATCTCTATTCCTCCAGCTTTATGAGGAAAAAATATACAACATATTAATTACTACACTATACACATCAAGCAATCTTACACATTCACATTATGGGAAGAATCTCTCATTAAAAAAGAAGGCAAGAAACTCCTCACACAGTTTCAACAACATCCAATCATCTGTATCAGGTGCATTGGAGTATCCAAACATAATGGTAAACTAATCAGCATACCATAATTAATTTACTTATATCACCTTCTACTTCCTTCCATAACATCATAGTTATTATAATTATTGTAGGCATATCATTGACCATAAAATTTAACACAACGATAAAGATTGATCCACCTTCTTTGAAATGCCTTCAACTACACTCATGATATCACGCACTTTACTCTACTTTGTACTAATTTGTACATTATTATTGATATGCTAAAATCTATCAAACACCAACTCAAATAGGGTTACAGAAAATGCTCAACTCTTTCGCTGCGAGAAGCACATCCCAATCTGGATCTCTGGTCTCCACTCCAGTAGATAAAGATATAGTATCAATTGCCGTCATTGAGTCATAATAAGATGTTAGTGCCATACTATTCACTTGATTCACTTGTCTCTTACAGCAAAACAGATTTACGACCTTACTTCAACTGAGGCAAAAAATTTAACCATCCAATACACACATCAACTTAACTATTCAAAAATCATAAAAAAAAAATATATTTTCCATAGAATGAGTACCAGTCAATGCAAAATACAGAAATCAGACTGAATCAGAATCTGTTCAGAATTAAAGTGAAAAAAGTACCTTCACGCACTGATCATACAATCTCTGGAAAAGTCTATATTTTTGTAATGCCCCATATTTTTCTAGCATAATTTAAGTCCCAATACGTGAGTATTCATATGTATAAATTTTGAAATACTCATTATTTTTTAGTTTAGAGCCTGCCATTGTATAGGAAATTCAATTAGATTTCCAACAATATAAAATTTGCCTAAATCTGATAACCAGGTAAAAATTTATGGCAATTTTAAGTTTTAGTCGTAAAGAACCATCATTTTAACCCTTAGTGCATCATCAAACCAGCATAAATGATGATTGTCAATTTCCAGTAAAGCTCTACGAAACCACCGTGTTGCGTCGTAAGCCAAAATCCCAATTATCCTTTTCCAGTGTCTTATCGCGATAGTGGCGCATCGTACCAAGGGTGAATTTAAGAATCAAAAGGGAACCGCGATTCCTCCGCATCGTAAAAAGCCCTCAGTTCCCAGTTGTCCAATTCCAATGACACGGGGCGATAACATAGCGTCACACCAGCTCGCAAAATCAGGAATTTTTTAGTAATTCTGAGTTTTAAATTTGAGGGAATTACAATCTTTTCCCCCTCACCCAGTCAGCCTTTAACACGAAATTCACCCTAATTAATCCATTATTTCATTATTTTAATAACTTTTCCCCCAAATCAAGAAGCTTTCTCTCCAAAATCAAGAACACTAGATCAAGAACACTAGCTCTCAAATTCAAGGTCAATCCCTAAGAACTTCAAGAAATCCATCAATTAAGGTATGTTAGATGTTCATTCATGGAGCCCAAGTAACCCATTTTAATCACCAAGTTATGATCTTTTCAAGTTATTATGTTTTAAATTGTGATTTCACCCATGAATCTCCATAAACTATGATTTTATACCATGTTACCATGAAATTATTGTTATTATTCAATCCTTCATATTTTAATATTATTATTTATTGAATTAAATCATGATTTAGATCTATTATGCTGAATTCATGCTATTTTTACAAGTTATATAACATTCATATGATTGTTTTAAACCATGAACTACAAGTGTTTGATAAAATGCCTACAAGAGTTATTTATTTACTAAGAGCCTTCATGTTTTGATCTTCAAGTCTTAGTGGCATTTTACTATAATTGTTTTGAGTCATAGGTGTATTGAATACCCAAAATCCATAGCTGTTTATTTAGTCTAGTCTCAGTACATTACAAAACATTCTTCATAATATACTATGAGCACTTCAGAATAGTCAAATATCAATTAGTTAAACTCAGAACAATCTAGTATTTCAGTGTCTTTCAGTTGGAAGTAGGATTTAGCACCAAGCGAGTGTAGGGATGGTGGTTTTCTCGTTAGATAAGCAAAGTCATTAGTAGTAGTCCCTATACTCCAGAACTATGTAGCCAACGTAGGGTATGAGAAGTCACCCGTCAGATTAGGCTTGACTATCTCGCAGGGGTCACCCGTCAGTTCAGGATTGACACCCTTAGTCCTTTGGATATTATATTAGTTTAGTGGATCCACACAGCCATCGTTAGTACCCGTGGCACGGTATTAACATTCTTCCAATTGGGGTTACAAGTTGGACCCCGATTAACTTAAATTGAGAAATGTCGGTTAGATGATACCTCCCATAGTCTCAGATATAGTCTCAGTTATAGTCTCAGTTTAGTTATTCAGACTTAGTGTTGTTTGACCAAGGCATATAAATTTTAGTCATTTCAGTATTTATGTTTATGGATTTTTCTCAGTTCATATTATATGCTCGGTCATGTATCCTCAGTAGTTTCAGACTTTCATGCATTTTTAGTATCCACAGATTCCATGCTCTTTATTCAGTACTCCATGTTTTACATGCATATCCAGTTAATTATTAGTTTTGTTCATGAAACCATGCATATTAGCCTACCTCATTTAGTATACCAGTACATTCAAGTTACTGATTGCATACCTTTTCTTTTACGCTATGATGTATTATACCATAGGTACTGACGCTCAGTTTCCGAATTATACTTTGTCCCTCAGATTATCTGCAGTACAGTAGCAGTGGTAAGTCTTCATCATCCGAGGATAGATTATACTACTTCATGTATTTATCTCAGTAGTTAGTAGAGTTAGTTGGGGGGCTAGTCTCATCAACTCACAATATTCAGTTTAGAAGCTTTTTAGACACTACAGTTAGCTATTCAGATTATTCAGATTTCAGTATTATGCCAGATTCATAATTTAGTAGACGTTTCATTATTAAAACCTTATGGCATTTTAGTATTTTTTTATATTTATGACATGTTATTCAGTACTCAAGCAGGTACCAGCTCATGGGTTAGCTTGTGGTCCCTCAGGACTGTAAGCACCGTATGACGACTAGGGGGTAGTCTTGGGTCATTACAAATATGGTATCAGATCCTAAGGTTTTAAAGTTTCCTAGGAAGTCTGAAAGTTGCAGTGAGTAGAGTCTTGTACATGGGTGCGTAGCACGCCACACTTATGGATGAGAGGCTACAGGGCATTTAGGAAAAGTTTTTCTTCTTTCAGTATTCATATCATGTGAGTGAGCATAAGCTTAAGTTAAAATCTCAATCTAATCTATTTCTTCCTTCTGTTTACAAAACATGCCACCCAAGAAGAACGAAAGAAGAATAGGAACTCAACCAGCCCCTCAGCCCATTCTGGCAGATCCTCTAAATGAGCATATCTCTCACACAAAATTCAGAGTTACGTTCACTACTATAGCAAACTCCATAGCAGCACAAGATGAATGACCAGCTACTGTTTTGGATAACCCAGTGGACAATACTGCTGCAGCCAGAATTTGGGATTTCTCCCAAATAAATCCTCCTTCTTTCACGAGATCCAAGTTGAAGAGGATCCACAAAAATTCTTAGATATAGTTTAGAAGGTAATGGATGCTATGGGGGGTGACGTCTAGTCAGAGTACCGAGTTGGCTGCATATCAATTGCAGGATGTAACCCATACTGGTTTAAGTAGTGGAAAGTTAATAGGGGTGTAGATACAGGGGCTGTAGAATAGGAAGAGTTTGCCATAACTTTCTTAGACAGATTCTTCCTATTGGAGTTAAGAGAGGCCAAAGTGTTAGAGTTCATTAATTTGAGTCTAGGAAATATGAGTGTGAGGGAGTATCCCCTTATGTTTACTTAATTAGCTAGGTATGCTCCTCATGTGGTAGCTAAAAATAGGTCCAAGATGAGTAAGTTTGTGTCTGGTGTATCTAATAGTGTGGTCAAGGAGTGCAGGACCGCAATGCTCATTAGTGAGATGGACTTATCTAGGCTAATGGTCCATGCTTAATAGATAGAGGAGCAAAAAATTAAGGACAAAAAAGAGAAATCAAGAGAGCTAGGACGAGTAGTTTTAATTTTAATAAGCCAAAGTCAGAAGGTGGTAATCATCCTCAGTTTCATTAGATATCTACAACCCCAACACCCTCTTCAACCAGTACCCCAGTACCCAAATTCAGAAACAACAATAGGGATAGAGCACCAGGCTCTAGGTCCCAGGTCAGTGTTAGCAGTGCTCGTACAATCCTCTAAGTTAGAAATATAGCAGACACTATTAAGGTGAGTGTAAAGTGGGTAGTGATGTATGGTCTAGGTGTGGCAATCCAGGACATCAGATTCAAGAGTATCGGCTAGTTGTTCAGAAAGGTAGGGATGTGCGTAAATAGGGCCAGTCCCATTAGTCGTCAGTTCTATCCGATCGCCCAACCCTACAGGTTGCCACTTCCAATGCTACTAGTGGTCAGCGTCTGAATAAATTATATGCTCTTCAGTCCCACCAAGATTAGGAAAATTTTCCTGATGTAGTTACTAGTATGTTGCAGGTCTTTCACTTACATGTTTATGCTTTACTAGACCCTAGAGCTTCTTTTTCTTTTATGACTCCATATATAGCCGTTAACTTCGGAGTCAGTCCCAAAACTCTAGCAGAGCCCTTTTTAATATCTACCCTTGTAGGTATTTCCATTGTAGCTAGACAGGTATACAGGAATTGTCCAGTCACAATATCTCAAAAGTTACCTCAATTGATCTCGTGGAGTTAGAGATGACATATTTTGATGTCATTCTCGGCATAGATTGGCTCCACTGATGCTATGCCTCAGTTTATTATAGAAATAGAATAGTTCGTTTTCAGTTTCCAAATGAACCAGTCTTTAAATAGAGGGGTAGTACTATAACTCTTAGGGGTTTGTTGATTTCATACCTTAGAGCGAGAAAAATGATATTGAAGGGGTTTATTTACCATCTTGTGCGAGTCAAAGACTCTAACTCAAAAACTCCAACTCTTGAGTTAGTTCCAGTAGTAAATAAATTCTCAGATGTATTTCTTGAAGAACTGTCTAGAGTTCCTCCCGAAAGGGAAATTGACTTCGGAATAGACCTTCCCCCAGATACTCAGCCTATATCCATTCCACCATACAAAATAGCTCCAGTAGAACTCAGGGAGTTAAAATAACAATTAAAGGATCTCCTAAATAAGGGATTCATTAGACCCAACGTCTCCCCATAGGTCACACCTGTTCTATTCATGCGTAAGAAAGATGGTTCTCTTAGAATGTGCATAGACTACCATTAGTTGAACAAAGTCACAGTTAAGAATAAATATCTACTTCCTAGAATTGATGACTTGTTTGATCAACTTTAGGGTGCCAGCTATTTTTCAAAGATAGACCTTATATTAGGCTAACATCAGCTTAGGGTAAAAAAATGTGACATTTTTGTTTACTCTCGTAGTGAAAATGAGTATGCAGAGCACCTCAAAATAGTACTTCACAGACTCTTAGAGCTCACCAGTTATTTGCTAAATTCAGTAAGTGTGAATTCTGGCTAAGATCAGTAGCTTTTCTTGGCCATATCATTTCTGGTGATGGCATTAGAGTTGATTCTCAAAAGACTAAGGTAGTGAAAAACTGGCCTAGACCTATATCTCTATCAGATATCAGGAGTTTCTTGGGTTTAGCTGGCTATTATCGTCAGTTTGTTGAAGGGTTTTATTCTATTGTATCCCTCATGTTTAGATGGTTTTGTTGTGTACTATGATGCATCTAGAGTACGTTTGGGTTGTGTCCTCATGCGGAGAGGTAAGGTTATAGCCTATGCCTCCAGATAGCTTAAACCCCATGAGAAGAATTACCCTACTCATGATCTTGAGTTAGCAGTTGTAGTATTTTCCTTAAAGATTTGGAGGCATTACTTATATGGGGTATATGTAGATATGTTCATAGATCACAAAAGCATTCAGTATGTGTTCTCTCAAAATGATTTAAATCTGCGTCAGAGAAGGTGGTTAGAGTTATTAAAGAATTATGACATGAGTGTTCTGTATCATCCGAGCAAGGACAATGTAGTAGCTGATGCTCTCAGTAGATTTTCTATGGACAGTGTTGCTCATGTTGAGGATGGTAAAAAGAAGTTAGCTCAGGAAGACCATCAGCTTGCCCAACTAAGTGTCCGCTTAGTCGACTCAGCAGAGGGTAATGTGTGGGTGTAGAGTAGTTCAGAATTATCACTGGTTTCTGAGGTAAAGGAAAAGAAATATAGAGATCCCATTCTAGTTATGTTAAAATAATTAGTCAGAGATCAGAAAATGGAAGTTTTCTCCTAAGGGAGAGATGGTGTGTTGCTTTGTCAGGGTAGATTGTGTGTGCCTAATGTAGATGATTTGAGGCAACAAATTCTTACAGAAGCGCATGGTGCGTGATACTCTATTCATCCAGGGGCCACTAAGATGTACTGTGATTTGCGGGAGATCTATTAGTGGAGTGGGATGAAGAGAGATATTGTAGAGTTTGTACATGCCAGCAAGTTAAGATTGAGCATAAAAAACCTAGTGGGCTTGTGCAGGAGTTCAGTATTCCCACTTAGAAGTGGGAGAAAGTGAACATGAATTTTGGGATAGGTTTGCCTCATACCCATCATCAGCATGATTCTATCTGGGTTATCATAAATAGGATAACCAAATCAGCTTATTTTTTTCCATTCCATACCTCTTATTCAGCCAAGGACAATGCCAAACTCTATCTCAGAAAGTTGGTTAGATTGCACGGTGTTTCCTTATCTATCATCTCAGACAGAGGTACCTAGTTTACCTCTTATTTCTGGTAATCATTCCAAAATTATCTTGGTACCCAAGTCCATCTCAGTACAGCCTTCCACCCTCAAACAGACGGACAAGCAGAAAGGACCATTCAGACTCTAGAAGATATGCTGAGAGCATGCGTTGTTGATTTCAAAGGTAGTTGGGATGACCACTTGCTTTTGATTGAGTTTGTATACAATAAGAGTTATCATTCTAGTATCCAGATGGCTCCTTATGAAGCTCTTTATGGTAGGAGATGTAGATCTCCTATTGGTTGGATTGAAGTAGGTGAGGCTGTAGTAGTAGGGCTTGATTTGGTGTTTGATGCGTTAGAGAAGGTTCAGTTGATCAGAGAAAGACTTAGGGCTTCCTAGAGCCGACAAAAATCATATGCAGATATGAGGAGAAAGGATCTCGAGTTTGAGGTCGGTGATTTTGTATACTTGATAATCTCTCCCATGAAAAGAGTAAAGAGATTCATCAAGAAAGAGAAACTCAGTCCCCGATATGTCGGTCCTTTCAGAATTCTCAGTCGTTTAAAAAAGGTAGCTTACGAGCTTAAGTTGCCTTCAGATTTAGCCTCAGTATACCCAGTGTTCCATGTCTTATTGTTGAAAAAGTGTATTAGTGATCCAGCGGTAGTTGTTCCCTTAGAAAATGCAGCTATTCAGAACAATCTTTCCTTTGAGAAAGTTCCAGTTGAAATTCTTGATCATCAAGTTCGTAGACTAAGGAACAAAGAAGTTCCACTAGTCAAAGTTCTTTTGCAAAATCAGTCTGTTGAGGGAGCCACTTGGGAAGCAGAGGAAGATATACGGATCAAGTACCCTCATCTTTTCTCTACAAATCTAGATTTAGTATAAGGTACCAAATCTTCTTAAGATTTTTCTCTGTCATGCTCAATTTCAATTGCACATCATGTTCATGTCAGTTATGCATTTATGAATGAGTTCAGTCATGTATTCCATGCATCAGATATGCATGTTCAATGTGTAAGCTTACTCTATCAGTTCCTCAGCTTAACCAGTTTTATTCGAGGACGAATGATCCCAAGGGGGAGATATTATAACACTCCATATTTCCCTACCATAATCTGAGACCCAATATATGAGCATTCATATGTATAATTTTTGAAACACTCATTATTTTCTAGTTTAGAGCCTGCCATTATGTAGGAAATTCAATTAGCTTTCCAACGATGTAAAATTTTCTTAAATCTGATAACTTGGTAAAAAGTTATAGCAATTTTAAGTTTCAGTCGTAAAGCACCGTCATTGCATCGAGAGCCAGCATAAATGACGATTGTTAATTTCCAGTAAAGCTCCGCAAAACCACCGCGTTGCATCATAAGCTAAAATCCTAATTGTCCTTTTACAGTGTCTTGTCGTGATAATGGCGTGTCCTGCAAAGGGTGAATTTCAGAATCAAAAAGGCACCGCGATTCCTCCGCATTGCGCCAGCTCGCAAAATTAGGAATTTTTCAGTAATTCCAAGTTTTAAATCTGAGGACATTACAATCTTTTTTCCCTCACCCAGTCAGCCTTTAACACAAAATTCACCCTAATTAACCCATTATTTCATTATTTTAATAACTTTTCCCCCAAATTAAGAAACTTTCTCTCCTAAATCAAGAACCCTAGCTCTCAAATTCAAGGTCAATCCCCAAGAACTTCAAGAAATCCATTAATTAAGGTATGTTAGATATTCATCCATGGATTTCTTTCATCCATGGAGCCCAAGTAACCCATTTTAATCACCAAGTTATGATCTTTTCAAGATATTATGTTTTAAATTCTGATTTCGCCCATGAATCTCCATGAACTATGATTTTATACCATGTTACCATGAAATTATTGTTATTATTCAATCTTTCATGTTTTAATATTATTATTTATTGAATTAAACCATGATTTAGATCTATTATATTGAATGCATGCTAGTTTTACAAGTTACATGACATTTCTATGATTGTTTTAAATCATGAACTACAAGTGTTTGATAAAATGCCTACAAGAGTGATTTACTTATTAAGAGCCTTCATGTTTTGATCTCCAAGTCTTAGTGTCATTTTACTATAATTGTTTTGAGTCCTAGGGGTATTGAATACTCCAAATCCATAGCTGTTTATTTAGTCTAGTCTCAGTACATTACAGAATAGTCTCTAAAATATACTATGACCACTTCAGAATAGTCAAATATCAGTCAGTTAAACTCAGACAAGTCTAGTATTTCAGTGTCTTTCAGTAGAGAGTAGAATTTAGCACCGAGCGAGTAGAGGGATGGTGGTTTCCCTGTCAGATAGGCAGAGTCATTAGTTGCAGTCCCTATACTCTAAAATTATGTAGCCAGCATAGGGTATGAGAATTCACCCGTCAGATTAGGCTTGACTATCTCATAGGGGTCATCCGTCAGTTCAGGATTGACACCTTTAGTGCTTTGGATATTATATTAGTTTAGTGGATTCACTCAACCATCGTTAGTACCCGTGGCACGGTATTAACACCCTTCCAACTGGGGTTATAGGTTGGACCCCGATTAGCTCAAATTGAGGAATGTTGGTTAGATGATACCTCCCACAGTCTCAGATATAGTCTCAGTTACAGTCTTAATTTAGTTATTCAGACTTAGTGTTGTTTGACCAAGGCATACAGATTTCAGTCATTTTAGTATTTCAGTTTATAGATTTTATTGAATTCACGTTATATGCTCGGTCGTTCTTCCTTAGTAGTTTTAGACTTTTATGTATTTTCAGTATCCACAGATTCCATGCTCTTTATTCAGTACTCAATGCTTTACATACATATCCAGTTAATTATTAGTTCTGTTCATGAAACCATGCATATCAGCCTACCTTATTTAGTATACCAGTACATTCAAAGTACTGATGGCATACCTTTTCTTTTGTGCTATGATGTATTATATCATAGGTGTTAACGCTTAGTTCTCAGATCGTAGTTAGTTCCTCAGATCATCAGTAATACAGTAGCAGTGGTGATTCCTCATCATCCGAGGATAGATTATACAACTTCATCTCTTTATCTCAGTAGTTAGTAGAGTTAGTTGGGGGCCTATCCCATCAACTCATAGTATTCAGTTTAGAGGCTTTTCAGACACTACAGTTAGCTATTCAAATTTCAGTATTATGCCAGATTCATAATTCAGTAGTCGTTTCATTATTAAAACCTTACTGTAAAAGAAATCTGAATTCGTATAATATTTTATATCTTTGTCTATTTAATCTGCGATCTTAATTCCCTTTTATATGTCAGCCTTTTTGAATCATGATTTTCTCATTCCATCTGCCAGAAACTTCCATCTTATTTGTTACATATGAGCAAACTCACACCACCCTGGTGGCTGCCCTGGAAAACTAAATGGCCCAATACTTTCTTTTCATGTTTTAGCCAGAATACTACCTTATTAGACATGCATTTTTAGAAGAATTCATGTAAGTTACAATATGTATATGGATAGTAAAAGAGATGTAATGAGGCACAACATTGAAGGAATAGGGATTTCCAACTTCTTTTGAAACGTCCATAGTTCTTTTTGGCATTCTGAAATAAGTTTTTCTCTAACAAAAATAAAACCGCTGATTCAATTATTTATTTCATTCAATCCTCAGCATCAACAAATTGTAGAACCTCAATGAAAGACATATTCTATTGTATTCTGTCATGAAAAGATGTTAGCTTTCATCTTTTGAGTATAAAAATTTAGTTTGCATTAGGCATTCTTATTCTATCCTTGTTTGCAATATAAACTGGTAATGTTGTTTCCTAAGTATTAATCCATACTAAGATTTAGACGTGTTATGGTATTTAGAAGACTGGCTTACATCCATACTGTTGCTGGCATATACCACAGAGATTTGAAGACTCGGAATGTTTGGGTAACGCATCTTTCAAGCTACTAAATTCGTATAGCAAATTATGGCCTTTTTTCCTTATTTCATTGTTTATTTTCATAGGTGGACTTCTTACTCACCAAGTAAAGATCTGTGATTTTGAAAGCCAAAAGTACTGGTAAGCGTAAATCAAAAAGTTTATTTCTGTATCTCTTCTCATTTTTATACTAAAGATATATTAATTTCATCCTTGTCTTCTTTAGAAGAGTTCACTATTCTTAATTCAAATTTGATCAGTAATAACACTGACTCAAGTATGTGGTTCTTTGGCCTGAGACATGCTAATTCTGTTGGGAGAAGATCCCGTTAACCATGATTACGTGATTAGTTAGATTCTGTAGATTCTCCTATCCATTGATCTTGTTACGCTTTCAGGTGTTGTGTTCTATTACAAGTTATGTCTGACCATATTGGAGTTAGCTGATATTTGCTATTTAACCATGGTGCACTGCGATAATTCTAAGTTTCTCCCTCAGCATCTCCCGTGAACTGACAAATTCATGTTGTAGTGCTTTCTTTTTCTTTTTCTTGGGTGGGGAAGAATGGGGGCTAAAATGAAGAATTTTATATTCCTCCCGTGAAATGCCTTTGATTGATTTTTTAACTTTAGTGGCTGTAAATAAAAACAACAATAGGTTCTCGTGACTGTGGGGATTCATTAGCTTAAGGTAACTTCTGCAATTTTATGGCATACACTATATCATTTCAGAAAACTCCTTGACTTTATGTAATAATTACTCAATTTTGAAGTGGTTGTTGATTTTTGTATTTATGGAACTACCATATTTTATCAGGTTAAAGCAGAAGCAAACATCTCATACATTTGCTCACGGCTTTATTGGGATCCTGAACTCATATTTGGTGCAACAGGAGTATACTACTTCAATTGATATCTACTCAGCTACCATTGGATCATCAAGTCACAGAAGCTGGTCTTTGTTCTTCGATGCTGTCTTGAAAAAAATGATGTTTCTACCACCAACCAATAATGTACCATGCTCTTGTGCCAATAACTTTTAGCGTTGACACTTTTTGTACCAACAAATACTTATATGTAGTACTTTCACAATCTAGCAACGTAATAATGTAATCTTTGTTCCACATACTATGAAGCATAACTGTTTTATGTACTATCATAATTTCACTCATGCAAACTTAATTTAATATTATGTACCATACTCTTGTATCAATAACTTTCAGCTTTCACACTTTTTGTACCAAGAAATGTTTATATGTAACGTAATCTTTGTTCCACATATTATGAAGCATAAATGTTTTATCTGCCATCATATTTTAGTCCGTGCATTGCACGGGCTGGGTCCACCTAGTTAAAGAAATAAAGAGAAAAAGCTGATAATGAAAGGATATAATAGGTATTTTAAAGATTTTATTAGGATAAAGGAAAAAGTTTGATTATTATTCAAAATTGAGGGGAGAGTTTGACTATCGTTTTCACCCTTTTCCTTTATAATATCATCCTTTAAATATGTTAAATTCAATCTTTTGAAAATATATTTAAGATGTTTTGGACCATTCATTTTTATTATGCACAATAACTAAAATGACCCAAAGAGTAATAAATTAGGTGAAAAGTGGTCGATGTCAGAAAATATTACTCTATTTGTCAAGGGTGTCTCAACAATTTTGGGGGCCTAAAGCCAAAGGTTAATGAGGGGCCGTAATATTTATATTTCTAGCTTTTTGAGAAGTGAAATTACATGTAAAACTCTGCTTAGTTTTCATTTTCTGAAAAATATAGATTGTTTTCTTTTTTATGCGAACAAAAGATTAAAATAATTTTTTAAAATAGTATATATAACATAACTATTGCTTTATGAAAGTATTGACCCCCAAAATTATGGGGCCTAGACAATTGTCGAAGTGGCCTAATGGACGAGACCAACTGTCATCTATCCCGATTAAGTATCTTAGTTTAACCGGACATATAATTTAATAAATAAATAAAAATCTTGAATTTTAAAATCTTAAATTAGAGATATGTGCAGTCAGTTGAATATTCTGATCTTAAATTCGTTACATAAAATGTTAAAATTGAATAACCTAATAAATATAAAAAAATATTAATGATAAAATCAAATAACAAAATTAAAACACTTCAATTGAAACGGAATAGTTATTGGAATGTATGTGCTTCTAATCAATGATCGTCTTGCTACACGTTAGAGACCACTTGCCCCGACCTGGATGCAAGTCATGTCTATTTCCACATGCATTCCGGATTTTGTTCTCATCATTCCTTCAATAACACAACTAGGAATTTTAAAAAAAATATAGTCCACATATTTCACCAAAGGAATATACAATTTTTGAAATTCATGGAGTAATAACGAACAAAATTCCTAGTACTTCGCTGTTATATTTATCGAATATGTGACAAATCAAATGCAGACAAAAATATACATTATAATCAAATGAAATAATTACTAATATATATAAGTGTGGTAAAGCAAGCAGGACATGGTTGTCCTGCCAGCTTACCCACCACTGCAGTTATGTGTTGTACTAAAAGCAATGTGAATTGTGCCTCAGAAAAATAAAGGAAAAGTGATAATTTAATAATTTAAACTTATCTCTTTCTATAAATCATTAACATATTAAAAAATTAGTAAAATGTAATAAAAAAATAAACATTTATGACATATCTGTTTCAGCTGTTTCTACCTGTGATTTTAGTATATCATCCCAAATTGATTTTTATAAGTCATTTACTTATTAGAAAATTAATAATATTTAGTAAGAAAAATAAAAATAGACATTTATGACATGTTTGTTTTAGCTGCTTAAACCACTATTTCACTATATCACCCTAATTAATTATTATAAGTCATTTAAATATTAAAAATTAATAATATTTAATAAAAAAAATACAGTAAACATAAAATGATAAATTAACTCTTGATGTTTTATATTAACTTGGCGTTTTATATGAGACTCACTTAATATTTTTACAAAAGTGTTTTTATAGAAATTTTTCTATATCACTTGTAATTAATTATTATGAGTCATTTAAGATATGTCTGCTTTGCTACTTCAATCATAATATTTGGTTGACTTTCGAAATTATATCAATATTACTTAAATCTAAATAAAAGAAAAAATATTATAAATCACAATAATTAAATACTTAAATTATTTTTAAAAATATAATTGACAATCAACGCTACAAAAGTTTGGACAAGGAAAGAGTATTATAAATTACAATAGCTAACAGCTTAAAATATCTAAAAACAATTATTAAAAATATAATTGATTATCTAAATTTTATTTATATCACATAAATTGAGACCAAATGAATAGGTAAAAAATACTATAAACACAATAATTAACAACTTAAAAAAAAATTAAAGATATAAAATATTTGACGGATCTCAAAATTATACCAGTGTCACTTAAATTTGAATGGAAGAAAAAATATTATAAATCACAATAATTAAAAACTTAAATTATTTTAAATATATAATTGACTATCAATACCATAAAATTTTGGATAAGGAGAATGACATATATTAATTGCAAATTACATGAAAAATATTATAAATTATAATAGTTAACATTTTAAAATGTCTAAAATAATTAGTCTGTTATATATTTTAAAAGACTACGTAAAAATATTATAAATTACAATAGTTAATAACTTAAAAAATTTAAAAGATGTACAACTTAAATTATTTAACGACATATAAAAATTTAATTAATTTGTTAAATACTATCACACTCACATATATTGGGACAGAGGGAGTAACATATATTATTTGAAAAATAGTAGAAAGTAGGGGTTATATGCTGTAGGTGACAAAAGAGTTTTAAAATGAGGTGTAGGTGACACAAGTCTTAATTATTGAGTGGAGGTGACAATTACTTTATTATGAATTAAGAAAGTTGGAGAAGTTTGAAAATAGTCTACAAGTTTTTAAATTTACACTTTGATTCAAATGTTTATCTATATAACGAAAAATGGAGGAAAAAAGTGCATTTCTCTCTCTTCTCATCAATTGTTGTTTTCTCTCTTAGCGATTTTTGTTGTTCATTAGTGCTGTTGCTTTATTCATCATCTTCTACTTCATTATCATCTTCATCTTCTTCTCGTTGACCATTTGTTATTGTTGTCATTGTTGTTGTTACTGCTACTATTTTTATTTGACCAATTTCTTAGGTCAAATTTTATTTCGAACATCACTTTCCACTTTGGCATTACTTTATAGGAGACCTTGGTAAGTCAAATTATGATTTTTAGTTGAATTTGTCATCTGGATAAATGCTATTGTGTTGTTGTTTTTCCAACAATGGATAGAACCCAATCATGAATCCAACATAAAATCCATTTGTTTAAATAGATAAATCATCTGTTGCGACAGATAAGACATCTGTTTCAACGAAAGACTGATATGTTGGATTTATGTTTAAACAGATGGGTCATATGTAGAAACATTTGACATATCTGTTGCAATAAATTAGTTATCTGGTGCGACATGATAAATATATAATTCAACAGATTAGTAACCTGTTACAACAGAACCTGAACACAATTCCAATAGAAGTATTGTTTGTTGCAACAGGGTAAATATCTTTTACAATAGATTACTAACCTGTTGCAATAGGTAAGTCATCTATCGCAATAGGTTAATTATCTGTTGCAACATGTCACTCATCTGTTGAAATCAGCTTCAAAGGTGATTTAGAACTGTAACATCAATCCCAACAGGTGCTTCATCTGTTGCAATAGATATTCAGGGGCGTAACATGAATCCTAATAGGTAAGTAATAAGTTGCGACTGATCACTTACCTGTTGTAATAAATTACATATCTGTTAGGATTCATTCACGGTACTATGAAATCATAATTAACTTTTTGAACAAATGACTTTATTTACTTACCACTAATGAAGGGATCATTAACAATAAAGGTGGATTGTTATGGTTAATGAATCGAGAAGGGCAATCGATATGTATGGCATTGAAAGGAGGGTGAAATGCTAGAGACAATAGCTATGACAGTCCAAAGTGATTTTTCGTGTGATGATTTTGTGAACTTAGTCATCAAATTTTGTGGACTAAATTGTCAACCGGAAGAACTCGCCATTAGCTACATGCACAGCTCCTTTGAAAATCAGAGGGTACTGTTTTTCAAGATAACCAATCAAGTTTGGTTATATGTTTATCTAAGTGATTCAACCAAGCCGGTGTTAAGGGTGTACATGGTTGAAAAGACAAGAGAGAATGAGAACCAGAACATAGAAGTAGAAGAACAAGAAGACTTCTTTGATGATAGGTTGGACGATCTAGACATGAATATTCCAGATAATGATCAAACACCTACCCCCGTTGATGAGATCAATTTGATGTGCAGTTCTTCTCAATCGACACAGTCTGTAAATCTTCAAGACAACAAGACCGGATTTTTTATTGGAATGTCATTCAAGGACAAGAATGAACTATCTAACACTTTGTTTATTTCTTGCTTGAAAAAAGATTTCAGATTTAAGAAGGTGATTAATTCGAGCAGTGTCTTTTGCTTCAAATGTGCTAATTCAAACTGTAAGTGGTGGTTGAGAGCGGTGAAGTAAGCAAGTTCTGAAAGATTCATCATTCATAAACATGAAAAGCATTACATATATGGTTTGGAGCACATCTTGGGCCAAAATCCTCACGCTACGGCAAAGGTCCCCGGTAAATATTTTAGGAGTAGTTTCCCCGATGGAAAAGGCCTTTCAACAAGGGTTATGGCCAATCAACTCCTTACGGATTTGGGTGTCCTGGTCAACTATTGGAAGATATATACGACCATGGGGATTGCCAAGGACCTGGTTAGGGGGATACTCGAGCATGGGTATGCAGTCTTGGATGCTTACCGTTACATGATTGAGTCCACAAATCCCGTAAGTAAGACGGCATTGCATCTAGATGAAAATGAAAGGTTCAAGTACTTTTTTGTATTCTATGGTGCTTGGATTCAAGGTTTTCTACATTTTAGAAAAGGCATAGCCGTCGATGGCACCTTCTTGAGGAGCAGGTATAATGGAGTTCTGCGCAGGATGCGGAGAATCACATCTTTCCTGTTGCTTTTTGTGTAGTGGATAAGGAATGTGATGCCTCTTATGAATTTCTTTCTGAATAACTGCGAATCTGCGTCGAAGATACCAAAGAGTTGTATTTTGTATCGAATAGGAATCCAAGTATTCCAAAGATGGGTTCACTTTTCTTCACTTTAGCTTACTGTGGTTATTGCATTAGGCATCTTAGAGAGAACATTTAAAACAACTATCACAACGAAAGGGTCGTCACCCTTTTTTATAGAGCGGCTAAAGCATATAGTAGAGAGGAGTTTTTAGACCATTTCAATTAAATAGTGGATGTGAATCCCAAGGTAGCAGAATTTCTTGCATGTGTCGATTTCGAGAGATGGAGCCGGGCATTCTGTCCAGCAGATAGGTACATGTCTTGTTTGATTTACAAGTTTAGTATGATATCGTACTAAGTGATTCTTTTCTATAGGTACAATATTATGACATCAAACAAGTTGAATCGGTGAATTCATTGTTTGGTGATGAAAGAGAATTTCCCATCAAGGCTATGTTTAAAAAAATAAGCAAGAAGTATAGCAAATTTTTTAACGAAAGACGTTTACAGTTTAAGTACCCAGAAAAAAGAACCTGATTTGTTCTCGAAATCGAAAAAAAATATCAATGAACGTCATTTTGGGGAATAGATTATTCTCTCATAAAATAGCAGATTAGAAATTCTGTATTATCGGTCATGGTGATGCTGCCACGGTCATTCTTCAAATAAGATCTTCTACGTGTAGAGTAATTAACTTGGACAAAATACCTTGTCCACATGCTATGGCAGCGCTTCAAGCTCAATACAGTCATAAATATGGACATGAAGTTTACGAGCACTCCTCTCAATATTATTTGGTGAAACAATATGAAATGGCATATAGTGGGCATATTACTCCGGTGCCTCCCGAAGAATCTTGGGTTGTTCCTGCAGAGCTTATGGAGAGATTAATACATCCTCCATATATTGATCCAAGCACTATCAAACCGGGAAGAAATCCATATAAGAGGAGACGTGGAGTTGGATTATCATTATCATCAAGAAGAAACAAATGCTCCATATGTAAGTGCGCTAGCCACAAAAGAACTACATGTCCCAATCGTAATCCACCATGATTATTGTAATTGCAGAAACGTGTTGTTGTTTGTTTGTTGTGGACTTTTATATATTTAACTCATTGTTGTGAACCTAATGTTATTATTCATTGTATATAAAATATATTTTTTAATAACTTGTGCACCAATAAAAAGAGGTAAAACATGAACTAAATAATACAGCAGACCACAATTATTCTCAACAGTTCCACAATCTGAAATATTTTCCTCCAACAGATGACAAATCTGTCGAAACAGATGAATAATCTGTTGACAAAAACCCAACAGATGACCAATTTGTTCCAACACACTATCCATCTATTGAAAGAACTCAAAAGCCAAAATTGCTAGTGATAGTGGATTCAACATTGCTCCTTGCCTCCAACCGTCGACATGTTTACATGTATGTATGTTTAAATTAGAAGAAATAGACAGAATGAAAATTGAATAAAAATTAAAATGCCAAAGTTAACTAAAGTAAATTTTTCATTGAATGAAAAATAAAATACTTTAGGTATAGATTCGATATAGAAATATTAAAATACATATGCTAAAAGAAAAAACACATTTTAATTATTATTATTATTATCATCATCATTATCATCATTAATGACAACCGGCCAATCAACTCGCAACACTAGGGCCCTCATCAGCCTCTACAACTCTCTGAACATCGTTGCCCTCACAGCGACCAACTCTTTCTGTAGGTCATTAACCTACCTCTGAAGTTCCCACACTGTGCTTCGTAGAATAGCAGTGTATGGAACAATATCAGCCATATCTAGAACACGCATGAATTGACAAATGTAAAGAAAAAAGTCCAAAATGTAATACAACGTATACGACCAACTGATAAATTTAAACCAGAAAAAAAACTTACTTCAACGAGAAAGGAATATGCTCTTTGAAGAGAAGTGGTTGAAGATGTCATACGAAAAGAAAAAATGCAAGAAATAAATAAAGCTAAGTAGAATCAAGATTAAGGAGGGACCTATTTATAGAGGATTGAATCTGGACGTGTCAGGCCAAAAGAAATGATTGTTCATCTCTATTGTATTAATTACATTCAAACTGGTGGCATTTTATTTTTTGTGAAAAGTTGTGACTTTTTCTTTTACATTAATACTTCTCACCTTTTCAAAATGGTTTGAGACTCGATAACAACCGTTATTGTTGAGCTGTTGTAACAGATCATCCATCTATCGCAATAGGTTTAGCATCTATTGCAACAGATGGATTGAATGTGCAACAGATGGTCTGTCAAAATAGATTTACCATCTGTTGCAACAGATGGTTTGTATGTGCAACAGATAAGACATCTGATGCAACATATGTATTATCTGTTGCGAAGGATGGACCATATATTGGAGGAGATGTTTTGATTTCTTCTAACAGCTGATTCATCAGTTTGAACAGATGGAGTATTCGGTTTATTAGCTATTTTGAATGTGTTAGAAAAAAAGTCACGACTTTTCACCTCTTTTTAATAGTCCCTCTATTTCATATTAGTTGGACCCTATGGGCTTGGCACACCAATTAAGAAAAATATAAATTAGGTGATTATTTTACCAAATTGACCTTATTAATTATGCTTTGAAAGTATAAATGTGAATTATATACTTTATGTAGTCATTTAATAATAGGGGTAATCTTGGAAGAATATAATAAAATTCTCTTGATTTTATAAATAGGACAACTAAATTGAAATAAATATTTTTTGCAAGAAGTAATCACATGCGTGCAAATGAATAAAGACTGTCTGGTCTATCGCAACAGATTTATCATCTATTGTAATATATGGACTATCTGTTACAACAGATGAACCATATGTTGGAGGAGATGTTTTGATTTCTTCCAACAGTTGATTCATCAGTTGCAACAGATGGAGATTTCAATTCATCAGCTGTTTTGAATATGTTAAGATAAAAAGTCACGACTCTTTACACCTGTTTTTTAATAGTTATCATATGCGTGCAGATGAATAAACGACACTGTCTGACATGTCCTAATGGGGTAGGAAGAATAAGGTGCGTGCAATGGATTTCATTTTCATGCGTGTGAGTTATGTATATTATTGATCAGGCTACCGTGATAGACACACATAAAGTACAATGATTTTGTAAATGCAACTTTTTACCGATTAGACACTGATCCTTCAAACAAGATCCTGCATTGTATAGTTTAGTTTGATAGGTGTGAACTGATAAGGCCGAAGGGTTCCAAGACGGTGGTGTCGATACCCCTTTACAATTTAATAACGATTTATGCTCATATTTTGTGTCAAGTTTGGGGAAGGGTTCAAGTTTTTGGCGGCAATGTAAATATCCAATAGTGATTGGACTAATTTTAATGGCATAATGGACTTCTTGAAAGGCCTCCAAAGCCTCGCAATACAACAAACAAAGATAGAAGCAATAGAAATTCCCCTAGTCTAAATTTAAATGGATGGATTGCTGGAGGAGACTTATATACAGCAGAAGGTGCTTGGGAGAATACCTATGCGCGAATGGGGAGGTGGAGAAGGTCATATATCATCTCAGACCTTGTTTAAGAGGAAGCACAGAGTAGGAAGGAAAGTGTAGCAAAATTGGCCAATGAAATTGACATGAGAAGCGAAAAAACTGGATGAACTTCAAATATGGAAGTGTATCCAAATATAAAAATCCATCAGTCGATGAAAAAAAAGAATGGTCAACAGGACTAGAACTGGACACTTTTCGTGATAATGCAACTAGTGAGCGTGGCCTCAATGAAGACTCTCACAAAGTGCAGGACCAAAACTCTAAGGAAGAATCTTCATGAGCACGGAAGGTGGTAAGATTGTTGGTCAGAATTGAAACCTGAACCAATAACTCCTGAATTAAAAATACGGGAAGCCAAGGCATCAATTTCTGAAGTTTAACTTGCATTCCATGCCTTTTGTTTATGGCTATGATCATGTCAATAGTAGCAGAAATAAAAAGGTTTGAAGTTGGGCCGAAATCCCATGCCTTGTTGTTGTCACTGCCTTTGACCTAACCAAAGCCATAAACAGGAGGCATGGGATACAAGTTTAACTTGAGAAATTGACACCTTGGCTTGGTCCTGTATTTTTAATTTAGGAGTAGTTGGTTCAGGTTTTAATTCAAACCGATAATCTTACTACCTTCTATGCTCGCAAAGCTGCTTTCTTAGAGTTTTGGTCCTGTATTTTGTGGGTCTTCATTGAGGCCGTGCTTGCTAGTTGCAGTCTCTAGCAAAGTGACCATCTTAATTCCTCTTATCCATTCTTCTTTTTCTTCAATAACTGATGGATTTTCTTTTTTGGATATACTTTCATATTCGCAGCTCATCCAGTTTTTTCATTTTTCATGTCAATTTCATCAGCTAATTTTGCTATACTTTCATTCCCACCCTGTGTTTCCTCTTAAACAAGGACTGAGATGATATATGTCCTTCTCAACCTCTTTCTTCCCATATAGGTTTTCTCACAGATACCTTCTGTTGTATAATAGTCTCCTCCAATAACCCATCCATATAAATTTGGACCAGGGGAATTTCTATTAGTTATATTGTTGTTTTTTGTATTGCGAGTCTTTGCAGGCCTTTCAACAAGTCCATTGAGCCATTAAAATTGGTCCAATCATTATTGGATATTTACACTGCCGCCAAAAACTTGAACCCTTCCCCAAACTTGACACAAAAATATGAGCATAAATCGTCATGAAATTATAACGAGGTATTGACACCACTGACTTGGTCCCTCGGCCTTACCAGTTCGAACCTAACAATCTTAACTGTAAAATGCTATATCTTATTTGAAGCATTAACACCTAATAGGTAAAGAACAAACATTCACAAAATCATTGTATTGGATGTGTTTTCATGATAGGTTGATTAGTAATACATACCTCCCACATATAAAGTGGTTCCATCTGCAAGCAGCTTATTCCTTTGAACCCATCTTTACTCTAGACTTCAATATTGGCCAGGCAAAACTAGATCCAGTTTCACTTCCTTTTGTCTGCAAACAAGAGAAATACATTTGATGTCAAACAAGAGAAGAACAAAAATAACATTATAAAAGGGTAACGCAAAATTTAGTGAATCAACAGATAACCAATATGTTGTAATAGATTACCCATTTGTTCAACCGATGAGGCATCGTTGCAACAGATGGATGACATATTGTAATAGATGGGTCAACTGTTGGAATAAATCAAACCAGCCTTACTACTGGTTTGATTTCTTCAAACAGTTGCTCCATCTATTCCAATAGCTAATTCATCAGTTGCAACAATTGAAAAAAAAGTTGCAACACCACTAACAATAGCATCAACAACAAAGAAACAACACCATATGTTCCAATACCATCCACAACACAAACGTCACATGTTCCAACACGACCCCCCCAACAACAGCAACATCAAAGTACCCAACAAAATACATAAAAAAAATTATACTGACAACAAGGCTTTTTAAGTTCTCCCAACAGATGACTTTTTTTGTATATTTTAATAAAAATAATGGTTCATTCATTCAAGACTTAAAAGCCACCTTTCCTTCAATTTTCTCAATAAATAGGAAACTGGTAATGGGTAAATCATTAATAACAATAGATGTAAATATTTTATTTAAATGACATACAACAAAGAAGACGAGATGAAAAGAGTAATAGTGAACTGTACCTACAATATTAAAAAAGCAAAGGGATCAGAACATCCAGTTCAGCCGAGAAAAAATATTGATTGGTTGAGATCTGAAAGAAGAGAGAGAAGAGAGAAAAAAGGAAACAAAGAGAAATGAGAATTGAGAATGAAAAAGAGTGATGAGTTGAGTCTTACTTTATGGCTGAAGGAGACGGTGACATTGAAAAGTCCAAATAAGACTACTCACTCAGGAGATTTTTTAGTTATCCAAGTAGTGCCGAGTAATATTTTTTACCGCCTTAGTATTTTAACTTTTTTATATCAGACATGAAATACCTAAATTTCTTTAAAAAAAGGATCTTAAAATATTTAAGTGCAATAGATGACAATTTTTGTTTGGAATTTTCCAAAGATCAGTCATCTATCGCACTAAATGACATAATCTGTTTGATAGTTTACAACACATGTGTAATATGTTGCAACAGATTACCTAATCTGTTTAATTTAATCTAACAAAAAAGATATCTATTGCAACAGGTTGAACATTTGGTTTTATATAATTTCAATTGAGTTCATATGTTAGACTAATACCTTAATTGAATAATCTAGTACTAGGGGTGAGTTCTCATAGGGATAACTACAACTTCAATTGAGACTTTTAGCAATTGTATAATGAGATGGTATTATGTTCCTCCCAACCAGAATCGTCGATCGATCACTCTGAGCCAAACTAATTCTTACTACCTCATATGTTCAACTAATACCTTAATTGATTAATCTAGGACTAGGGTACTAATACCTTAATTGAATAAGCTAGGACTAGGGGTGAGTTCTCATAGAGTCAACTACAACTTCAATTAAGTCTTTTGGTAATTGCATGATGAGACAGTATTGCATTTCTCCAGACCAGAGTCGTCAATCGATCACTCTGAGCCGGACCAATTCTTACTACCTCATATGTTTAACTAATACCTTAATTGATTAATCTAGGACTAGGGGTGAGTTATCTTAATATCAACTATAATAGATGACAACGCCTATTTGATTATTTACAACAGATAGGTAATCTATTAAGGTATATGACTTAATCCATTTGATAATTTATAATAGATGGGTAATTTGTTACAACAGATGACTAAATCTGTTTGATAGTTTACAACAAATTTGTGATATATTACAACAAATGACATAATATTTTTGATAGTTTACAACAGATGCGTAATATGTTGCAATAGATTACCTAGTCAGTTTGATTTAATCCAACATAAAATACATTTGTTGTAATAGGTTGAATATTTATTTATATATAATTTCAATTGAGTTCAAATGTTAGACTAATACCTTAATTGAATGTGAGTTCTCATAGGGTCAACTAAAACTTCAATTTAGTCTTTTGGCAATTGCATGATGTGATGGTGTTGCGTTCCTCCCGACCAGAGTTGTCAATCGATCACTCTGAGCCGAACCAATTCTTACTACCTCATATGTTAGACTAATACCTTAATTAATTAATCTAAGACAGGATACTAATACCTTAATTGAATAATCTAGGACTAGTGGTGAGTTCTCATATGGTCAACTACAACTTCAATTGAGTCTTTTGGCAATTGCATAATGAGACGGTATTGTGTTCCTCCTGACCAGAGTCGTCGATCAATTACTCTGAGTTGAACTGATTCTTACTACCTTATATATTAGATTAATACCTTAATTGATTAACCTAGGATATGATACTAATACCTTAATTGAATAATCTAGGACTAAGGATGAGCTCTCATATGGTCAACTATTGATTAATCTAGGACTAAGGGTGAGTTCTCATAGGGTCAGCTACAATAGATGGCAACGCCTATTTGATAATTTACAACATATGGATAATCTGTTGCGACATATGACAATCCATTTGATAATTTACAACAAATAGGTAATCTATCGCAACAGATGACTTAATCTGTTTGATAATTTACAACAGATTCATAATCTGTTGTTATCTAATCTGATGATAATTTACAATAGATGCAAAATATGATGCAAAATGTTGAACATTTGTTTTTATACAATTTCAATTGAGTTCATATGTTAGACTAATAACACCTAAATTGATTAATCTAGGACCAAAGGTGAGTTTATAGGGTCAACTAGAGTACTCGGTCAACTATAACTTCAATTATTTTTATACAATTTCAATTGAGTTCATATGTTAGACTAATAGTACCCTTTTGGCAATTGTATGATAAGAGGGTTAAAACTTACGCATATCTTTTATAATTTTAAAAATAATTAAGATCAATTCAGACCAAATTAATATTTTCAAAACTTGTCATTCTTTTCCAAAATACAAATCAACCCATACAAAATATTTCATCATTTCAAATCTTGAGTTCTTACTCTTTCTATCTTATTCTCACTCAACAATACAGTACAGACAACAACTACTCAACAAATTTGCTCAACCCTTCACAACAGATCGCTTTTCTTCTCATTTCCAACCACATAGGATTTATTTTTGACTTTATTCTTGCTTGTATCAATCGTTTTCTTTGTCTTCATAGGAAACAGAGTTTGAGAAGAGTTATATATTTGTTAATTTTTTTCTAAAAAATAAGGGCTTTTAAGTTAATGATGAAAAATAAAACTTTTAGTTGTATTATCTTCGAGAATGGGTTTACAATTTTGAGTTTTGATGGTAAAATCATAGAAAGAACACAAAAAATCCTAGTTTCTGTCACAGTGTTCCGTTGACTATAGTCGTATTATTGGATGGTGTTTGTGGTGTTGGTGGTGGTTGTGTTTGTGGTTGTCATAGTGGCACTGGTGGTGGCATTGGTTGGTGGTGTTTGTGGTGGCTGTCGATGGTGTCGGTATTTGTGGTGTTTGTAACGTTGGTTGGTGGTGTTTGTAGTGGTGGCTGTTGGTGTGTTGGTATTCGTGGTGTTTGTAATGTATTTTTTAAAATTTATGCATACATCAATTGTAATATAATTTTTGTTTTTCTATTTTTGTAGGTAAAACATGTCTCCAAAAAAAAAAGAAAGTGAAAGTGGATCAATGTATGACCACCCCAAAAAAAGGCTTTAGTACAGAGGGATTCGGAGGAGCTTCCTGAATAATCTCAGTCAGGGAAAAGTGAAGCTGAGGAAAGATATGAAAACAATGTTGAGGGAGGTGGACAAGGGTATGTAGATGGTGATAAAGAAAATAAAAGTGAGAAAGTGGAGGAATTAGAGAGTGAGAAAGAGAAAGAGGATGATCATCAACATAATGATAATGGATCACCAATAGGGCATGAATTAATATCGACATCCCAGCATGATCCTATCAAAACTTTTAGTATTAACAAATTTTAAGTTGCGATGCCGATAAATGACCCAAAAGCATAACTAATTGGTCAAATTGTACTTAAATGTTAGATGGAGAAAATTTTTGAACATTTTAGGAAAATTATGAAGAACAAAAACATAGATGGACTTTTCAAGAAGAGCTGCTTTGGATGCTTTCTTGAGCTACCTGAGGACCCCCCCCTGCCCATTTTTGTTTCCCTATGACGATAGTATATGGTTTTCTCCAGTGTAGGATCAAGTACATGGGGGATGATAAAGATCCGGATGAGGGGGGCAAAAAGAAGATGGATGAAATCTGGATCAACTACTGTGACATTCCTATTTGTTTTGGCTTGCAAGAGTTTGCCATAGGACGGGCTTGAGATGCCATCGTCCAGAAGAACCACCACCTCTCAAAAGATCCAAGGCAAAAAAAATGCAAGGAAAAAATAGATGGGTTGTTTAACATTTCTCGATGTGGCTGCAAAGCATCGGATTTGTTGACAGATCTCGAGGATAAAACTATACCAGAGTAGTACAGGGAGCAATTATACTTAGTTTGGTTTTCCCATTTGGTTATATTAGAAAGAGACGTCAAAAAGGTCATAGAAGATGATTTATTGGCATGTGCTGAGGATTTTGATAAGTTCAACAATTATTCCTGGGGATATGACAACTTCTACTTGACTGTCCTATATTTACTGACAAAGCTATCCTCAGGGATGACCACATTATACGGCTTTCCTTGGGTTTTCATGATAAAATTAATCACTAATTGTACTCATCTATTAATTTATATTGAATATAGTTATTATGACTTTTTTCTGCTTGCTTCTTGTTAACATTTTTTAGGCTTAGGCATTTGAAGTCATTCCTCCCCTCTGAAAGCAGGTAATGGATTACCCGGATGAGATTTCTCATCCAAAAATGTTTAGGTGGTTGGCTGTAAAGAGAAACACCAATATTAAGGAGGTTGATCTCTTTAACCCTTCGGATGATGCACTACGTCTTCTTCAAGTAAAATAATTTTACTCAATGAAAGATATTGAATAGATGTTATATCTGGTGCAATAGATGTTATATCTGATGCACCAGATGGGACATCTGTTGCGATAAGTTACCTGTCCTGTGCCAATCGATGCAATAGATGGATAATCTATTACGACAGACGATTGATATGTTGCATCAGATTACCCATCTGTTGCTTTGGTTCTCTGAACCCGACTCCTAATAGATTAACCATCTACTGCAAATTATGCAACAGATGTATAATCTGATGTAACATATTATTAATCTATTGTGATATACAGATCATCTATTGCATAATATATTACCCATCTTATGTAACTGTTGTAACAGATTTGTAATTTGTTGCGCAGATGATTGATATTTTGCATCAGATTATCCATGTGTTGCTCTGTTTCTCTGAACCCGACTCAAATAAATTTTAACCATATATTGCAAACTATGTAACAGATGGGTCTTTTTTTTAAAAGTAACTCAACTGTGAAAATTATTATATTATATGATTTAAATGTATCTGTCTTTTTTTTATAGGTTGTGCATCCATGGATCGAGCCTGCTAAGGAGAAGTCGATGATGACTTCTTATATTACTCTAGGTCATATTGATACTATAGCAGACCCAATGGTGGAGCTAATAAAGAAGGAATTGGCTGGAGAAACAGCCATAAAAAGAGCAGTTAGGCAAGGTCAGCCTAATGTTGAGGCTCTTCATGACCAACCTACTAAGGTAGATCTGGGAGCTTCTTCTGGTGGAGTTATTGATGTTGGTGGCAGGCATGCTCTCCAATCAAAAATAAAAAAAATTAAAATTCCCCCCTCTCCAAAAGCTGTTGAAGTTTAGGGGCAAGTCAAGAAGTTGGATATATACACGAAACTTGGCGCCAAAGAGAAGAGGGATCTGCGACAGGCCAAGAATGCCAAGCCAGGCGCACCAGATTACCCCAGGCCTCCCTTTCTCCCCCTCCTCCAAGACTTTTAGACTATGATTGATATGCATATGCCGTACGAGGATAAGGCAAGTTTAGTTTTCCTAACATAGCCTTCTAATCTACCCCATGCAGAAGAAGCTACACAACAGATGTGAAATCTGTTGCAATAGTTGGGCATACTGGTTCAACTGGTAGTGGTTTTGTTGCAACTTATTATCCATCTATTGCATAAGTTGTGTTGGATTATTGATTCAGAGAACCCTATGCAATAGATGGACCATCCGTTGCATCTTTACAATTACTAACCTATTTAAAAATTGACTTCTTATATCATAGCATGTTGACAAAATTTTCTGCCTCATAAGGAAAAGACAATTAACGTACCAGGAAGCTTATGACGCTGCCGATAGGATAATGGACCTCAACTTCTGCAAGAAGCTCAAGGAAAGGTACGATCAAATCAATGAGAAGGCATCAGCCCACGGTGTGAGACTTGATTTTGTAGTTTCTACGTTGGACTTGGATGAAGAAAAAATGAAAAAATATATAAGAGGGAAGAGGCCAAATCCACACGGCAAGAGCTGGACCAAGGAAAAAAGGATTCTTAAAGTTATTAGCATGAACGGCATGCATTATCGGGATGTTGAAATACTACTCAAGGAGGGAAAGATCAATGTTTATGATTACAACGAACCTCTTATCGATGATTTTGATCTTTTTCTCCTCGTGGAGCCACTGATGGAGCTGTTGCCCATCTTGTTGAGGGAGAGTAAACTGATGAATCATTTTACAAATAAAGTATTGATTAAGAAATCATGGGATTTTGAATGTCGGTTACACGAGTATCTCACACGCTCTTGCACACATCGAATGTTTGATGAACGGCACAGAAATGGTCGAGCCAATAACTTTTCAGTGTGACAACACTGTGGTAAACCTGCAAGAGGTCTGGGCTTATGGGATACTAACTGGACGCTTGAAGCCTGTGTATATAGAAGAGCCTATGAAATAACAATTTTTAATTTTAAGTCACCCATCACTTTATTACATGTACATGTAGTGGCAATATTTTTTCTGATGAAAGTTGAGTTTTTTATAATGCAATAGATAATCAATCTATTTTAAAATATATTGAATCTGTTCTGGCAGATAGTTTATCTGTTGCAATAGGTTGGTCATCTGTTGCATTATGCCAATATTATTTTTATGTAATCTAAATCTAATCTGTTACAACAGTTGGAAGACCTGTTTGATAATTTCCAATAGATGACCTAAATTTTACATATGCCTAAATCTTTTTTATATTTTCTAACAGTTATACTTGAATATCCATGTGCTCGACAACACCAAACCAGTAGCAAATACACACACCACCATGAAAATTTTAACAATTAGGCTTGAATATCTATGTGTCCAACAACACCAAACCAGTAGCAATAACGGCAACAATGTAGTATTTTCTTACTCGATTTCATTTCTCTTCAGAAGCCTTGACTTTGTTATACAAACTCCAGATTACATGATTTTCTTGTGAAGGGTATCATTTTTCATACCAATCAAAGTAATCACATCCACTCAATTTCTATAAAAATAAGAACATAATTACAAAACAATTACAGGTCAATAATTAATCAACTAATTAAATATAAAAAATATTACCTTTGAAATCTTACAAGTAAAAAATCTACGACTTGGATTTTGTTGAGTCCAAGAAGTCTTTAACAGAGATTCATGACCGCACTTATAATATAAAAAATCTTTATCACAAAAAATAGTGGAAGATGCGCTCGACATTGTCAAGCTCAATTGGGAAAAAAAAGAAAAAAAACACCAAATGCAAATAATTTGAAGAATTTGGATAGATAAAAGAAGATAGCGATGAAGAAAAAGATTTGGGAATTTAGGGTTAAATTTTAGGAGGAAGATGAATATATAAGACAATGGGGGGAAATGACCGTTGGGGGCCAAATGACGGCAAGTCATCAAAAAGTGCCAAACAGACACATTTGATGCCTATTTTATTTTACGTATTTAAAATGAACATTGTCTACTTGGTGTCTATTTTATTTTAGGTGTTTGAACTGAACACCGTCTTTGGGTTCCGCCTTTTTTATTTCAATTCACTTTAACTTTTTTTACACGTAGTGACAATTTTTTATGTCCAACGAAAGCTGAATTTTTATAATGCAATAAATTCTCCATCCGTTGTAACAGTTATTCTACCTGTTCTGACATATATTTTATCTGTTGTAATACGTTGGTCATTTGTTGCATTATCTCGATGTTTCTATCTCGACATATGGTTAATCTATTGCATCAGATAGTTAATCTGTTGCATCAAATAATTAATCTGTTGCATCAGAATTATAATCTGATAGTTCTTCAGGTGCATCAGATGGTTTATCTGTTGCATCATATGACAAATCTGTTGCATCAGATGGTTAATATGTTGCACCAGATGGATAATCTGTTGGAGAAAATAAAAAAATAGTAGCACAATTTTGTTCAACAAAAAAACAACAATATCACCATTTTTACCAAGAACAAGAACAGAACAAATTTACCCAAATTGTTATTTTGTTTTTATAAACACAAATAATAAAAATCAAACTTCAAAAAAATGCAACAAATAACAAAAAAACATAATTCACTTCAAAAAGAGAAGAGAAGAAATACCATAAATTAGGGTTTTATTCAATCTGCATTTCAAATTAATACAATAAATAGACTAAGAGCGCTTGTTCCACTTCTAGCTCGTTAAGGATGGGATTCCTAAGACCTCTGATGCCCTGACTGAAATTGTTAAACAATACTATAAGAGAAGTTGACTCAAGTTCCTCATTTTCTTCAAAACTAAAAAGGCAAAAAAAATTTACCTTTGAAAGAAGAAAAAGAATGATGAAGAATTCGAAGTTGTTATGGCCGGAGAGCAAGGCTCTCATGTCGTTTGAAGGTTGAAGTCGAAAAGAAACTTGAAGCTCAACTATTTGTAGTCGGATGTTGAAGTCACCGAGGATTGAAATGACAAAGTTGCAGAATAATTGGTTGGAAGAGAATTGAGAGAAGTTGTCGAGAGAAGAATGAGAGACAGGTTGATTTGAATTGAAGAAGGGAACTTGAAGTCTAACTATTTGTGACCGGAGGTGGAAGTAGTCGGGGGTTGAAGGGAGAAATTTTGTAGAACTGTCGGTTGGGAGAGAGTAGAGAGAAGCTGTCGAGAGAGAGGAGAGAGTGATTGATTTGGATTGAAGGGGGTGTGGGTTAATTTGTATTTTTGAAAAGATTAGAAAGTTTTAAAAATATTAATCAAGTCAACAATTAACTTAATTAAGTTTTCTAATGATGTTTGACCCTTTAAGTTGGTCAATGTCACCAATCCTTTATTCAAGACTTAAAAGACACCTTTCCTTCATTTTTCTCTAGAAAGTACTAGAAATTACAATAATTAAAAAATCAAAATGTGTAGAAACTTTACATAAAAAAATTGGTTGGCTCTCTAAATTTTATCAATACATATAAATTGAAATAGAAACAACAAAATATGTTATCTGAAAATTATGTAAAAGGATTATAAATTACAATAATTAACAACTTAAAATATTTAAAAACAACACGACAATTTAAAAATTATATTTAAAATTTTACTGTCTCTCCAAATTTTATTGGTGTCGCATAAATTAAAATAACAAAAATAATATATATTATCTACAAAATTATAAAGTATTATACATCATAATAATTAATAACTTAAAATATTTAAAAATCATTCAAAATATTTGATTAACTCTTAAAAATCTAATGATATCACATACATTAAGATAAAAAAATAATTTATGTTGGGCCCGTGCATGCACGGGCTCTATGCATCTAGTATCTATAATCTATAATATATTAAAAGTGTGAAGACCCTTCGAAAAGTGATTCGAACTTTTTTCCCTTTATTAAAAAACTTCACAATAGACAAAATCGTCTTTTTTACTAAATTTCTTCAATTATTATATCACAGTCTTTATATTATTTATTATTAGCCATAATTAATATGTAAGATTCACTTTTGGATTAGAATTCAATATCAATTAAAATATTATTACACGTCGTATTTTCTTTATTTAGATTTATTATCCACTTTAGGTTAGGACTATTCTACCAAAATTATCACTTTAGGTTAATTAGGACAATATATATTCTACACAAATTTTCCTGGACTACAAAGGAAAAAATTAGGTTTAGCCGTTTAGGTTTCACAATATAAAGCCGTTTTTAGTTTTAAATTTTTTTTACTAATTAGTTTTACTATTACGTTAGTTTGATTCGAAAAATTATTTTATATTTTCTTTGTATTGATTGATAGGATTTAGATGTAATTATTTTTGTCTGAAGTTTAGGTTTAATTGTATTGTTCTAACATCTTGGTACTTGTGTTGTTGTAGTTTCTATCCTGTTACTATATGCCATTTTGTAAAATTAATACAGGTGGTGGATGAATGTTCGGTCAAACTTTGAGTAATTTTTGTATAAATTTAAGGTTTAGTTGTATCGTTCTGATGTCTCGATTATCATATTGTGTTGTTGTAGTTTTTGTTCTATTGTTATCTGTCATTTTTTCTGCTTAATACAGGTGATAGATAAATGTTTGATCGGGCTTTGAGAAATTATGTGTAAAGGTTAGGTTAAATCTTATTGTTTTGATATTTGATTAGCGTATTGTTATTATGTTATATTTTCTTTATATTGGTTGATAGGATTTACATGTAATTATTTTTGTATGAAGGTTAGGTTTAATTGTATTGTTCTAATATCTTGATAATTATATTGTTGTAGTTTCTATCCTGTTTCTATATGCTATTTTTAAAATTAAAACAGGTGGTGGATGAATGTTCAATCAGACTTTGAGTAATTTTTGTGTAAATGTAAGATTTAGTTGTATCGTTCTGATGTCTCCATTATCGTATTGTGTTGTTGTAGTTTCTGTTTTGTTGCTATTTGCCATTTTTCTGCTAAATAGAGGTGATAAATGAATGTTTGATCGGGCTTCGAGAAATTATGTGTAAAGATTAGGTGAAATCTTATTGTTCTAATATTCGATTATTATATTGTTTGTTGTATAGTTTCTATTTGCTATTTTTTTTATTAATTCAGGTGATAAATGAATGTTTGGTTGAGCTTTGAAGAATTTTTATGTAAAGATTAAGTTTAATCTTATTGTTCTAATAACTTGATTATCTGTCCAATTTTTATTTGCTATTTTTCTGCTTAATACATATGGTAGATGAATGTTCGAATGAGCTTTTACAAAAATTAGTGTAAAAATTAGATTTAATCGTAGTTGAACAACATATTTAGATGTGTTTTTAATCTTCACTCTTAACAAAAATATTTTGAAAAAAAATTCATCAAAGATGACTGGTTCAGTGTATTGCCAACAAATCAATAAAGAGGACAAAATATTACTCATCTAAAAATTGATAGTAGCCATTAGATTAGGAGAGTCTAAATCAGAATTTTGAAGACAAGAGAAGAGTGCATTTGGATTATTAGCAGCAACAAAAGAAAGCTTACTTAGAACTGAGTCATTGCGGTTTATAGGAGGCATAAGAATAGTTATTTTGTTAGGGATATTGGCTGCACAACGAATCTTAAACTAAGATGTTTCAGGAGCATCGATAAAGATGACATGGAACTGAGGGCAGTAAGGACGCTATGGCCTATGGGCAACCTTAAGGAAAGTGGCCATAATTTTCTCCATAGTTGAAATTTGATTCTTCTACGGAAGCTTGAAAGGAAGAGTGAGTGGTTGAACACTAGAAAGTATGTGGAGTTCGGATAGTGTGACTTAATTTGGAACGAATGAGAGATCTAACCAGTCCATTTTATTATGTATGAATGAACAATATCTAAATAGTTAACAAACGGTTGAAACAACAATAAAATTTGAATATAAATTCACCAAATCTTGGACCCCTTCGTTCCAAAGAGGTACAATACTATTGTAATTGTTTGAGAACTATCTATTCCTTTTCACTAAAAACAAGAATCTTTTAAAACATTACAATTTATATTACTTTTATTAAAATTTAAATATCTAAGTAGAACAAGAAAATCAATGCACGGTATAAAATCAGATAGAGTACTTTAGAGTTTAGACATTGTATGCCTCTTTGGCGATAGAAAAGTATTTACTATATGACTTTTAATAATTTTAATAATAACCTATTTACTAGAACAAATCCACCAACAGATTCTTTAAAATTAATAGTGGTAGGAGTCACAAAGATAATTTAAGTGGAGGATGATGATGATAAGAGATTCAAAGGAAAGATGATAATGACCTATTATATTCACTTTCACGAGTAATATTGCAAAAGTTAAAACTCTATAATTTGAGGTTCAATGATATATACAATACCCAAGGCTTATCTCTTTCTCTTTTTCTTCTTTGCTTAAATAAGAAAAAATTGACTTTGCAGTGTTATTGTGGTATGAAGTTTGTCATGTCTCCATGATAAGTTACATATAAATTAGGGATTGTATCTCACCCTATAAATAGGTATCGTGCATTTTTATCATTAATTTTAATATTGGCAATTCTTTTTTTATTTTCTGTCATTGTCGTTGCCGTCGCCTTTTTGAAACTCTTCTAAGTAAACAGTTGCCAAAAATAAAAAAGAGTTACTGATTTAATAAAGATAATTATTGTTTTGGATAATTAAGAAACATAATTAAAAAAGAAAAAAGAAAAAATACAAATGGAGGTGAACAGCCTCTGGAAACACCCTTGTGTTGTCACGGCATGGGCGGAGCTACCTATATCAAAGGGTGGTCAGATGCGCACCCTTCGTTGAAAAATTATGTTGTATACATAGGCTAAACGTTAGCTATTATGAGTGTGTATTTAATGTTGCACACCCTTAATGCAACTGAGAAGAAAATTTGCACACTCTTCATCAAATTTCTGGCTCCGCCACCGTGTCACAGGTTAAAGCCTTGAAAGCTGCCAGACTGCGTACGATATACCTTTGTGGTGGGGTCCTTCCCCGGACACCGCGCATAGCGGTAACTTTAGTGCACCGGGCTGCCTTTTTTTTTTTACAAATAGAGGTGAATGTGAGAGGAAGCCTCAAAAATCCTATTATTCTCCTTACACAAAGTTGTATAAATATTTATTTTGATCTTCTATAGGTAGTATAGGTAGAATAAGAACATAAAGAGGCCAATTTAAATATTATAGGTTGCTCGGATTTTCAAATTCTTAAAAAATATTAGTTTCAAAAAATTTTCATACTCTTATAAAGTAAAAACGTTTTCAGATTTCATTTGTGTTATCATATGTTTTTAGTAACTCGAAAAAGGAAAGACTAAAGTTTATGTAATAGTGAGACGAGTAAATATAGCTGTAAGAGGCGATCGGGTTATAACTTAATAGTGTTTGTTAATTGAAAAATGGAATCTAAGATTGTATGTTTCCTTAAAATTTGAAATTTTTTTTGTCGTAGTTCATTTTTCGGTTGTATGACCACATAGGAACAGGCATCCACATCATCAATAGTCTCACTCTGGTTCAATTTAGTTTTGATTTCATATCTTTTGAGTCGAGAATCTATTAAAAACAGTCTATGATTGTGTAGTCATATGAGATCATTGCTTCCACAAGCATTAAAAATTTCACTGATTCAATTCTGCTTTGATTTCATTTCTTTTGAGCTGAAGATCTATCAAAAGCAGTCTCGTTACCTCACAGAGATAGGCGCCTCACAAAAGAAAGGGTAAGCTCTATACATTCTACCCTCTACTTGCGGGGAAAATGTCTTTTAACATCATAGAGATTTCACAAAAGAAATGACAAGATCTATGTATATTTTATCCTCTACTTATACGACTACACTAGATATCTTATTGTCATTGTGTTATTACTTTTAAATTGTTTTATTTTTCTTGCATGGAGTATAATTTTACTTATTAACATGAGATACACGTACAAAGCACGTACACTAAACTAGTAGAAATATATGTGTAAAAGATATAGTATGACATTTTTTGAAATAAGGGAAAAAGACGTTACATGTGTGAAAATTCAAATATCGTAAGCGATTTACTTACATTTTACAAATTAAGGTGAATTAGAGTAAGAACATTAACCCAAGAACACTATAAATTCGCCAAGAATATAAATGCAAGACGGCTCAAGCAAATTCAAATCAGTTGGAATTTAAATTAAGTTTGTATGGAAAAAGTTTTGAAAAAAAAAGTGTAAATCTAGATCATTAGCTAATATCACCAATGAATGCCATGAGATGATTTGAATCTTCTACGCTGTAATTAGAGTTCTCATATTCGAACATTAAAAAGAACAAAACAAAAAACGTAGGAGTATCACTTTCACAAAAAACGTAGGAGTACCTCTTTCTTTGCGAGTCATATTATATTATGTAAATCTGAAGAGTAAATTTCATGGGTGGTTATCCAGTTTTATGTTCATTATCCAAAAGTCATTATTCTTTATTTTGTTACACAAAGTCATTTAACTTTGTTTCATTTTTCACGAAAGTCACTTTGACTAAATTTGGTTAAAACCCTTCCTAAAACGTGAGATTAAATTAAAAAAAAAATTCGTGTGTTTGAGGGTAGGTTCAAAATGGCTCCACAAATATACTTATGAGCAATTTTGGTGCTTTAAACTTGCTAAATGTGGGTATATTTGACGTTCATGAAATACTTAACAAACTCTGATTGTTAAATTAATATTAAAGGTGAATACATTTAATTTTTCATGAAATACTTAACAAACTTTGATCATTAAATTTTAAACACTGTAAAAAAAAAAATGAATTTAATATTGATTACATTTAGAGGCTTATTCTTTGTAAATTTTTTTTTTTTGATTTATTGTAGGATTTAGTGTAACTTGCAAGATTAATTTATTTATTTATAGAATAATTTCATAGACCCCTTTTACTTCATACCGTTGATCTCTCATGTTACATATTATACCGCAATTACTTTGATTATTGTGATTTCTTTGTAACAATTTATTCAACGTATTTATCACTAATGCAAAGATGAATACTTGAAATTAATTCTTTTATAAAATAATTGAAATTTTGAGGAGTGAAATACTTTTATAAAATTTTAAAACTTTTATTATGCCACCATTTTATCTTTCAACAAATCTTCCAGTTCCGTCCGCGTCCTCTAAATTTCTACCATTCAAAACATTTAAATATTTTTATTTCATAATAAATAATATTTTTTTTCTTTTACTTAATCTATTTACCAAAAATATTATAGTTTGCTTCACATATTCATTGTATTAAAAATAATATTCATAAAAAATATTACAAAATAATTTGAAAATCATATCTATTTACTAAACAGTGTATGATAATATGAACAAAATAATATGTAGCAAAAGTAAAAAATAAAGATGTCTATAAATTAATCAAACAAAATAGTATATTAGTAAAGGGTAAGTAAATGAAAATGTAATTATTGTACGTTTATGATAAATAGATTTTAAGAATTTTTTTTTGTTTTACTTTTGTCCAATTTCATTAATTTAGGACTTGTTTGGCCATGAAAATCAAAGGCATATTCACTTTATTTAGTATTTTTAAAGTTGAAAATATAGTTTAAGTTATGTTTAGCCATAATATTTTTAAAATGGGGTATCTTTGAAGTTAAAAAATACTCCTATAAAAATTGAAAATTAGAGTTTTATAAAAATTAAGTTATTTTATGAAAATAAAAAATTTCAGATTTTCTTTTTGAAAATTTAGATGTGCAAAAAGTGGATTCAAAAATAGTAAAAATACCTCTTGTAAGATGTTTTTCAAAAATTCAAATCTTGTAAAAATGTTTTTTTAGAATATTTATGGCCAAGCAAGCATTCCGAAATAAAGTAAAAACACATTTCGAAATATTGTGAATAATATTTATGGCCAAATATCTACTTAGTAGGTAAACATATGAAAATATAGAAGAACTATTTTCGTTAGCAACAATATAGATCAAAATCGCTCAAAAGTATATTTGAAGGGCCATTTTAACCGGCCCTCAAACATAAGATATTTTTTTTATTTCATCTCTAACATTTTATGTAGGTTTTTAACTAAATTTTATCAAAATAACTTTTATGAAATATAAAACAAAGTTAAAATGCTTTTTATATAATAAAATAAAGAATAATAACTTTTATAATGAACACAAAGTTGGAGTGTTGGACCACCAACAAAATCTACACCAAATCCGAATGAGTACAGAATGCCTTGGCACCACTGACATTGATCGTTTGTATAAATTGGTCTACGAATAACATACGCCATTCAATTTGCCTGGGTGGGGTATCAGGCCTTGGTGGGTGGGAAACGTGTAATGTTGTTCAATTGGCATCCATGCAATCACAAGACCAACCAACTATTTGGAACTGTTGTCTTTTACGCCGGCCACCCCACCACACCCCCACCACGAAGAAAACAAAGAATGGGAACTGCATCCTCTTCTTTTTTTGGGTCATAAAACTGCATCCACATATATTTACCATTAAATTTCCCCTTGTAGAATTGGTTTGGACATCAATGATGTGCCAAGTGACATATTTGGGTACTCCTGTGGAAACTGACATATCTAACCAGTCAAAGTATTGCTCTTTTTTTTTTTTTTTTTTCTATTTTCTGCTTGGTTTTTTATATTTATTTTAGATTTGGCTAATTTAAATTTGCATTCAGAAGTTTCATTTTTTGAAGTAAAGTATTGTTTACAATCTACTACTATAGGCAATTTCATAATTGGGACTGTAACACAAATATCTCTCTCTATATAATCTATATTTATAATCTATATCTATAATTTATATCTATAATCTATAATCTATATCTATAATCTATAATATATTAAAAGTGTGAAGACCTTTAGAAAAGTAATTTGAACTTTTTGTCCTTCATTAAAACACCTTTCTTTAAACAAAACTGTCTTTTCACTATTTTTAAATTATTATTTAATTATTTTTATTATATTAACTAGACTCCTAAAATATATGAGATTTCTAAAATATATGAAATGAAAATCAATTAATATTTTTCTTTTGTGGCATAAAAATACTTCTAAAATAAGATTCTATTAAGGAAATACTTCTATAAATATTGAATGCACGTTAGACTAATATCGAACCAATTAGTTGATATGCTTACGGCTTACTTGAGATGTGATTATCATTAGCGTGATGATTTTTATCGTTATTTACAAAAACTGTTATGTTTGACAAGTGTTTTGTTGAAGTTAGAAATATATAGGATGATTTGGTGAGAACTAAAATGTGTTGTACTATTTTGAATATATATTACTTCTAAAATATATGAAAGGGGAATCAATTAATATTTTTTTTGTACTGATCAATTAGAAAAAATACTCCTAAAATAAAATAGAAAAAAACTCCTAAAATAACACTCTATTAATGAAATACTTCTATAAATATTGAGATGCCCGTTAAACTTCATCGTCTGTGTGTATATATCTTTATTTTCATTCAAGTCATTCTTTAGGGTCAAAATTTTTGCTAAGACAAGAATTATTTTCATCAAAATTGGAGCTTTGTGATCACTATTGTATTATTTTGTTTTAGTTTACAGGTCGTAGATGAATTTACAAGTGGTAGATGAATGTCGGTCGGCTTTGAGGATTCTTTTAGGTAAAGATTAGGTTTAATTATATTGTTTTTATATAATTGTTTTGAGAATTTTTTTGTGTCAATGTTAGGTTTAGTTATATTATTTTGATATCTCTATTATCGTATTATTTTGTTATAGTTTACAGGTGATATTGTTTTAATTGTATTGTTTTCATATATGTGTTTTGAGAATTTCTTTGGTGTAAAGGTTAAGTTTAGCTATATTATTTTGATCTCTCTATTATCGTATTATTTTGTTATAGTTTACAGATGGTAGATGAGTGTCAGACAATTTTGAGAAATTTTTGGTGTAATTATATTATTTTGATGTCTCTATCATCGTATTATTTTATTGCAGTTTACAGGTGATAGATGAATGTTGATCGGCTTTGACAATTTTTTTTGGTAAAATTTAGGTTTAATAAAATAAATTCTCCAAAAGATGTTGAATTTAATTATTGTATATATCTTTGTTACTTAGACAAATATCTTATTTATGTAACATTTGAACTCAATAAAATGAGGTATACGAATGAGACGCGTACACCTAAACTAGTATATATATATATATATATATATATATATATATATATATATGTGAAAGAAAATTTATTACACCACTGCAACCTTTGATGGTGGTAAATTTGTTTTTTTCGGATTTGCTACTAGTAACTATTTTTGAACTAAATTTCAATGAGAGAAATTTTGGCAAGACATGTGAAAAGTTGTTGAGAAAATACCCTTGGGAAAATTAACAAAGATGTCATAGTTTTGATGAATTAAAGATCTGTTCAATGCAAGGAAAAAAAAGTTTTAACATAAAAATATTCCCCAATAGAAATGGTCATTTTCGGATTTTCCTTGAGTTATGCTTCTACTCAATTGTCTTCTTGGCTACATGTTACTCGACTCTTTCCTATATCAACGGTAAGTTATGCTGTTTTTGTTAATTCTCTTCTTCAACAAGACTTCAAGGAATCTAAATTTTTCAGTCATGGAATATATAATAGTGAAAATTAAAGATTATGAAAGTATATGTATTCTCAATGTGAATGGCCATCATATTATTGTTGAGACATATATACCGTAGGTAAACTAGCACATAACTACACACTACAAGACTTCTACCAAAAAGAAAAGTACATACAAAATAACTAGTAGATAAGAAGAAATTAAATAGCATTAGAATTTAAAGAGATTCAAGTAAAATTTACGGATCATGTGAAATTCAAGTTGCTAAGATCAATGGACAAAAAATTAAAGTTAACATCTAATTATAACAAACCTTAATCCGATTATAGAAACATTACTCCCTCTATCTCAAATACTGTGGTGATTTTAAAAATATTTCATCATCTTAAATTACTTGTCATTTTAGAAGTTTAAGATAAAACTATTAATTGTTAAATTTAATTTCTCATTTTATATTTCGTACTAGTAATTGTTTTGAAGACTTTTTCCCTTTTCCTCCTTAGAAGCTTCCACCTTTCAGCTCTCTAAATGATTGACTTGACTCACAATCTTAGAGTTGAAGGTGGGGTCTTTATCATCTTTGCAATTCTCTCTATTATCATTTTTGAAGACTACAAACACCTTAATAAAGTAAATATTCTACCAAAATAGATTATATCTTAACATATAAATGGGTGTGTTGGACAATAAAATTTCGAGATTGAAAAATAAATAATTTGAGACAAGAAAATATTGCAACAATCGATTTTATTGATTTCAATAAGTGAGTGTTACAATCTCTATGAATCCTCTGATTTGCCTTTTCGAATATAAATTCAAGGGCTTAAAGCTTAGTCTTGAATTTGAATTTGATTTGATGGACTTGAGGGACTTGATCTTGACTTGTGCTTGAATTCAAGAGCTTTTGAGCTTGTTCTTGAATATTGCTGTCTTGATCTTGAACTTTGATGAACTTGATTTGAATACTTGAGCTTTTTAGAGAAATTGCGGCGTTTGATCCACGAGTTTTCTCTTGCTACTTGTTAGAGTTCTGGGGTCCATTTTCTGAATTATGAGACCCCTATTTATACTTGTGGAAAAGGAAGAGTCATGATCAATATGGACTTCCTTTGACCAATTAGATTTGAGTGATATGACGCCTTTTTATAGGCTTTTATTTCATGGGCCTGCTGCATCAGTTTGACATGTGGTACGGTCCTATTGCCTCCTTCACTTGACTTGGCATGCCATGTCATTTGACACGTGACGCTTATTTGTGCCTCTAGAATATGACAATATCTTGGGCTTAGTAAAGTGGACTCATCATTTGTAGTCCAAATTAATGGACTAACCCAATAAATATTGGGTCTTATTTAAATCTATACTTATTTGGACTTAAATAATTAATTTAATTATATTAATCCGCAATATTTATTTGAGACTAATATATTTTGAATTTAATATAATTCGAATTTTGTACGGATTTAAATTTAATAAAATTGAATCGCCCACAAATTCCCCTACTTCAAAACTTGTCGAGACATTTAATATTTTAGAGGCTAGCCTTGAAGTATGATTATTTAAACATGTTTCCTTTATGCTTCAACAATTTTCTATACATAAGAACACCTCATGCGAAAATTTTAAAGCCAAACCATATTGACAATGTCTCTCAAAGCTCTCTTATTTTTTTTTCCATGAATCTCTATACTTAAGACCCATTGGTGAGACATGATATCCAATTTCAAACAGTTTTGGAAGACTTTTTCATAACTTTACTTAACCAGGAATAAAACTCTTCCGATTTAAACTTAGATTAAAGAAGGAAACAACCTCCAATTTGACTTTGTATGAGAGAAGAAAATCAACCTCCAATTTGAATTTGTATGAGAGAAGGAAATAATCTCCAATTTGAATTTGGAAATGAAAATTATTCCAATATGAATTTATATTGGAGAAGGAAACAATCTCCAATTTGAATTTGGAGATGGAAGCTATTCCAATCTGAATTTATATTGGAGAAGAAAAAAATCTCCAATTGAATTTGAAGATGGAAATTATTTCAATCTGAATTTATATTGGAGAAGGAAACAATCTCCAATTTGAATTTGGAGATGGAAATTATTCCAATCTGAATTTATATTGGAGAAGAAAACATCCATCCTACAACTCTATAAAAGGGGGTAGTTTCTCCACTTTTTTAATATCAATTTTGGGGTTTCCAAGTCATCAATAATATTGAGGTAATTTCTTTTGCTCCCACTTTTCTCTTATTTTTGTCATTTTTTTCAGCACAACATGTTAGTGGTAGAAAATTCATATTTCATTGTAGAAATATTAAAATCGTGATCAGTTTGATGTTCAGAAACTAGACTTCAATATCTACAACATATCAAAAATTCAGAATTAAACTCCTTCAATATAATTCTTGATAATTTTTTGAAGCTAGCCCTAAATTTTATCATGCTGAAAATTTCAGATTTGCGCGTCTTTACTAAAAATTTTATATCTTGAAGTAGAAAGAATGAAATTACAAGCCACTTAATTCTTGTAAAACTAGACACAAATATATATAATATATCCAAAAATTATAATTTAATACAATCGAGATATTTTCAGGTGCTATCCCAAAATCAACATTGAGCTTCGATGCATCAACAATTTCAGATTTATGCGACATCGCCAAAAAAATTATATCTCAATGTGAGAGTATTGAAATTATGATCCGCTTGATCCTATAGATGTAAGAAATATGAATGTATAACATATCCAAAATTTGAATTTTATTATTTTTTGGATTGTTCCAGATGATTTTTTTTTGAAGTCGATCTTATATGCTATCTGATAGAGGATTCTAGATTTGCATTGCTTTCCCAAATAATTTATATCTTGATGTGGGACCATCACCACCAAAGAAAAATTTTATTGCATCAAACTAGATTTTGAGGTTTTTATTCTTATCAAGTCATCTTGTCTCAATCCAAGTTGGTGATATACAATTTTCAAGATCGCAACGCTCTGACAGGTAACATCCTTTCTATTTGTGTTTTAACTTTCTTCTTGTTTCCCCTCCTTTTTTTGCAAGGTTGAAAAAAATATGCAATATGAAATCATTGGCCGGATTAAGGTGGTAAGATTTTAACTTTGTCTCTTTCACCTTAAGACCGAAAGACTTACGCATAATTGGCTGGCTTAAGGTGGTAAGAGTTTAACTTCGCCTCTGTCATATTAAGACCGAAAGACTTACGCATAATTGCCAGCTTAAGGTGGTAAGAGTTTAACTTCACCTCTGTTACCTTAAGATCGAAAGACTTTGCTTGAAGATGGCATGGTTTTCTTTAAGTATGGGCCCTTTCACCGATGCATTTATGTGATGATCTTCTCTAAGTATGGGCTCTTTCATCGATGCACTTATGCAATGGTCTTCTTTAAGTATGGTCCCTTTCACTTGATGCACTTATGCAATGGTATTCTTTAAGTATGGACCCCTTTATTGATGCATTTATGCGTTGGTCTTCTTTAAGTATGGGCCCTTTCATCGATGCACTTTATGTAATGGTCTTCTTTAAGTATGGTCCCTTTCACTTGATGCACTTATGCAATGGTATTCTTTAAGTATGAGCCCTTTATTAATCAGCTTAAGGTGCAAAGGGACAAATTTTATCCACCTTAAGACATGAAAATTTTGATATCCTTTTAAGGATAAACCCGTTAGAGGCCAGCTTAAGGTGCAAAGGGACAAATTTTGTCCACCTTAAGGCATGAAAATTTTGATATCCTTGTAAGGATAAACCCGTAAGAGACCAACTTAAGGTGAAAAGGAACAAATTTTGTCCACCTTAAGGCATGAAAATTTTGATATCCTTTTAAGGATGAACCCATTAGAGGTCAGCTTAAGGTGCAAGGGGACAAATTTTTTCCACCTTAAGGCATGGAAATTTTGATATCCTTGTAAGGATAAACCCATAAAAGGCCAACTTAAGGTGCAAAGGGACAAATTTTGTCCACCTTAGGGCATGAAAATTTTGAGATCCTCTTAGTTGTAGGCTTAGAGAACTTTGGCATTCCAAATTCCATTGAAGGAACTCTCTTTCTTTTCGACGGGTTGCCCCCATTGAGTCATAGATATTTAGAGTAAGTCCAAAATTTAATTAGAATAGTTTCATACTTGCTATAAATATGGTAGATACTGCATGAACATATTTTTTGTTGGCACTCATTCAACTGAACTCAGAATGAAATTTTAAGTGCCTACGTACCTCAGTAAAGAGGATCAAGTCATAACGTAGTTCTGGGTGAGGTTTGTGTGTGTGTGTGAGCCGTTCACAGTTTATACTCTTGCGGGCCAGGAGTAAACATGCAGTTTATACTCGTACCTTAAGGAGTGTGCATGCAGTTTATACTCGTGCCTTAAGGAGTGTACACGCAGTTTATACTCGTGCCTTAAGGAGTGTACATACAGTTTATACTCGTGCCTTAAGGAGTGTATATGCAATTTATACTCGTGCCTTAAGGAGTGTACATACAGTTTATAATCGTGCCTTAAGGAGTGTTATCTTTCTTTAAAGATAGTACTTCTTCAAGAACTTGGCGTTAATGGGGCCAATCTTCACGCCATCTGCATTGATAAGCTTGTAAGGACCGTTTGAATATGTCTCTTGTACGAAATATGGTCCATCCCACTTTAGGGTAAATTTCCCCTCAGACTTATGAAAAGTGATAATAGGCCTTCTTCCTGCAAGGACTTGATCTCCAACTTGGAAGCACCTTAAGCGAACCCTTTTGTTGAAAGAACGAGATAGCCGGGCTTGATAACATTCAAGATTTTGTTGAGCCTCCAGCCTCTTCTCATCAAGAGCTTCTAAAACCGCAAGACGCAACTTAGCATTCTCTTAATCGGTGAGCCCTTCTTGAATAGCCAGTCTCAAAGAAGGTATTTGACGCTCAAGTGGCAGGACTGCTTCAACTCTAAAAACAAGTGAGTATGGGGTTGCTTGTGTTGGTGTACGGTAAGTTGTCCTATACGCCCATAAAGCTTCTTCCATTTGCTCATGCCAGTCTCGTTTGGATTTAGAGACGACTTTCTTCAACAAGTTGCATAAAGTCTTATTGAAGGCTTCAGCTAGACCATTGGTGACAGCATGATACAATAAAGACTTAAGCTGATTAAAGCCAAAGAGGTCACAGATCTTGTTCATTAACTTGTTATCAAACGGCTTGCCATTGTCAGTTATTATATATGAGGGATTCCAAAGCGGTAGATGATATTCACTCGGATGAAGTTAGCAACATTTTCTTTCTTTACTTCCTTGAGAGCAACAGCTTTAGCCCATTTTGAAAAGTAATCTGTCACAGCCAAGATGTATAAGTGTCCACCAGAAGACTTTGGTAGTGGACCAACAACATCCATTCCCCAAGCATTGAATGGCCAAGACGCTATAGTTGGATGTAGCACCTCTGGAGGTTGATGTATGAAATTTGCATGAAATTTACAAGCTTTGCATCTTCTCACATAGTCGAAGCAATCTTTTACCATCGTTGGCCAATAATATCCCATCCTTTTAATGTGAAAATAGAGCTTCGGTCCACACTGATGTGATCCATAAAATCCCGAGTGCGCTTCTTGCAAGCTTGAATTGCTTTTTCCTCTGTGCAAAACCGTAAGAGTACTCCTTTAAATGATCTTCTGTACAGTGTGTCCTTGTAGTAAAGAAAGCGAGGTGCACGACGACGAATGTCAGTCTTTCTCCTTGGATCTTCTAGAAGTATCCCATAACATAAGTAATCAATTATAGGTTGTCGCTAATCTTCTTTTATAGCTTCAGAAATGGAAATGAGGTATTCAACCTTGTTTTCCACATCCTTATTTAACGGCGGTACTACCCATTCTTGGCAGACAGTAACTTGCGTCTGATTTGGAAGAGTTAGGGTTGAGGCCAGAGCAGCTAGGCATCAACTTACTTATTTTCTCTCCTTGGCACATATTGGAGGGTTACTCCTCCAAGCCACCCTATCAACTTCTGTGCATAATAATGGTATGGTCGCAGCTCAGACTTTCTGACTCCATAGCTTTCCAAAAGCTATTTGATCACCAATTAAGAGTCACCGAAGACTTGTAATAACAGTTTTTTTATGTCTACTGCCATCTCAAGTCCAAGTATTAAAGCTTGATATTCAGCAACATTATTAGAGCAACGATTTATTAGGGTAAAAGAGTATGGGATGACCTCTTCTTGCGGAGTGATGAATACCACCCCAGCACCAGCTCCATAAAAGTATATCTTCCATGGGAGTCTAGCTTCAATGACCATTGTATCTTCATTAGAAAGTTCATCACTTAATTTCTAATTATCAGGTATCGGGTGGTTTGCTAAGAAGTCAGCCAATGCTTGTCCCTTTATGGCCTTTTAGGGAACATACACAATCTCAAACTGTTGAAATTGAAGGTACCATCTTGTAAGTCAGTCACTAAGGACAGTTTCAACATTACAAACTTGATGGGATTTTTCCAAGATACGAGACGAACCACATGAGCTTGAAAGTATTGTTTCATCTTTTGAATTGAGAAGGCCAATGCCAAACATAACTTTTAAATTGGAGAATACTTTAGCTCATTTGGTGTCATCATTCTGCTCAGATAGTAAAGAGATTTTTCTTTGCCTTCACTATTTTCTTGAGCCAGTAGTGCTCCAACCAACCTTTCTTGTGCCGCAATATAGAGTACTAACGGCTTGCTAGGTATGGGTACCGCAACAACTAGAGGTTTCATTAAGTATAACTTGATACTCTCAAAGGCATTACTACAAGCTTGGTCCCATTCGAAGGTAGTGTCCTTCTTCATAAGACGACTAAATGGTTGACATTTTCCAGCCAGGTTTGAGATGAACCTCCTTAAATATGCTAGCCTTTCTTAAAGGCTTTTTAACTCATGAATAGCCCGAGGCTCGGGCATCTTCAAAATTACATCAATCTTAGCTTGCTCAATTTCAATTTATCGGTGTCGCACAATAAAGCCAAGAAATTTTCCTGAAGTAACTCCAAAGGCACACTTCAATGGATTCATCCTAAGTTGATATCTTTGATGTAACTCGAATACCATTCTTAGGTCTTTTAAGTGGTCGCCTCTCTTTCTTGACTTTACCACTAAATCATCCACATAGCATTCAACATTTTTATGGAGCAGGAGGTCAAAGATGTTCTGCATAGCCCTTTGATAAGTGGCGCCAGTGTTCTTCAAACTAAAATGCATTACCTTGTAGCAATAAATACCTTTAGGTGTACGAAATGCAGTGAGTTCTTCATCCTTTGGCGCCATACGGATTTGATTATAGCCGGATGAACCATCCATGAAGGACATTGCCTCATAACCAGTGGTGGCATCAATTATTAACTCCGGTATGGGGATTGGAAAATTATCCTTAGGGCATGCGTTGTTGAGATGTCGAAAGTCGACACAAACTTGAATTTGTCCATTCTTCTTCCGTACTGGAACAATACTTGAAATCCACATGGGATATTTGACTTCATGAATAAAGCTAGTTTTAATAAGTTTGTTAACTTTATTTTTGGTCAGTGTAACTAACTCCAGCCTAAAGTGTCTTTGGCCTTGCTTAATAGGACGGGCACCATTCTTGACTGCTAACTGATGGACTGCTACTTTTGAATCTAAGCCAAAAATTTTCTTATAGCTCCAGGCAAAGACATCCATATATTTTTTGAGCATGTCCATATAAGCGATTTCCTCCCCTACTTCTAAAAACGTACTCAGGTAAGTTAGTCTTGGTTCTTCATCAGTTTCAAGATTAACTTCCTTTAAGGGATCTATTGTGGCCTTTACTCCTTTTTCAAGTTGTGATGGAGCATCTCCAACATCTTTCCTCTCTTGAGGATCATCGTCATTGACGAATATATGATAACACTAAAAGGCATTTTCTATCTCTTCATCAACCTTTATTTGAGATGAGACGTCTTTCTCTTTCTGGTTTATAACATGATATGAGGATCCAACACTCTCTTCATCTTCTTTGCATTGCTTAGCATAAATCACAGTATGCGCCTTCGCTTTTAACACCTCATTCTATGAAACTACCAGTTCCGCCTGTCACTTCGTTCTAGAAGGAATCAAACTTTGAAAATCCTTCTGGATTTTAAATGAAGAGTACTGCATCTTTCTTTGACAACTTCTTTGATGTTTGTTGTTTTTCTTCTTATTTATAGGACCCAACCTTTCGAACACAGAAGTTCTTGTGGTTGATTCTCCAAGTCGATCAAATGCGGAGGGTCTTTTATTAGCGGCAATGGATTTTTCTTCCACGATGATGTAATTATTGACTGACCTTCTTATGGAGATGCAAATTAGAGGTGGCTACGTGTATCCTAGCCCTTCACGTGCTTGCCTGGTGTTACCCTCCGATGGAAGTTTTCCCAACCTTGATGGCTCATTAGGATTGTATCCATCATTTACAAATATCTTGTATGCATTTGGATCAAAGCCCTCTTTTGTACGCTTCATAAGGAGTGCCATATCTGGTGGTGGATTTTGAGCCACAGATTCCCCAAGTGGCCTTGAGGATGGATTTATTGCATCAATCTTCCTGATAGGTAAAGTTATCCCATTAGCATATTATCTTGGGGATTAGGTGAGTGATCTTCCTCTTTCTTTACCTTTGGCACGTAGCAAAGAACTGGAGCTGCCTTCTTTTTTGTAGGAGCGATGCTTTCTTTATTCAAAGTGAAGAAGGGTTTCCTATTGGAAAATTTTTTGATAGTCACTACGACCTTCTTAGATGTAAGATCGTCACACTTGGTCTTGGTGACATCTTCAATCCTTTTCTCATCTACAATATGATTTTTTAAGTAGAATTTTGCATCGGCAAAATGTGACTCAGCTTCAGTGAATGGCTTATCATCGGCGACTATTGTTCTTTCCACTCTATTTTTGAGGTACTTCAAGCATTGATAGTAAAAGGACGAGATAATTTTGTTCCCGTGCACCCAAGGCCTACCAAGCAATACATTGTATGAAGTTTTGGCATTGATCACATGCATCAATGGGTTTGATTAAAAATCATCCATACTAATCCCCAACTTAATACATCCCATGGCCCTTTGGCCCCCTTGGATGAAGCCTTGGATCATTATACGACTTTCGTCTAGTTCGCTAGTAGTGATGCCAAGATCCTTCATCGTATGGATAGGTAGTATATTAACTCCAAATCCTTCATCTATCAAGATTTTATTGATCTTCTTTCCTAGAATTTGACCCACCATGTATAAGGGACGATTATGTAGGGTTTCACCAAGCAGAAAATTGTTATTTTTGAATGTGATTTTTGTATCACACACATGTGCCTCTTCGCCAAGAGTTTCAGCCAATTTTTCGGAAGATGAAAATACTTCTATGGGTAGATTCTCACCCTTTTCCCCTCTTTGGTGGTATTAAAACAAGACGCCTCAAGGTTGACTTGGGCAGTCTTTACACGAAACCAACTCGGCAAGAATTCCTTTAAAGTCACTGGACGTCGAAGTTTTTGGAGGTGAAACTCCGTCACCCTCATTTTCTTTGGGAGTTCAACCAACTTCTGTTTCCTTAGTTTCTTCACCACTCTCCTTTCAGTTGGCTGCTCGTACATCTCATTTTCTTCTTGCGTCTGCTTCTAGTCACTAGAGTCCAACCTTCATAATCGTCTTCATCAACCGAAGACCTGTCAGGCTCTAATATCTCTTCATTATGCTCCTTGACACAAATTTTAACCAGGTTGAGCGAGCCAAAAGTGATAGAGATTTAATGAGAACTGACTATCTCCTTATCGAAGAAGATTTTCTTCTCGTTTGCCAGTTGCATAACTTTATCTTTAAAGACAAAGCATTTCTCCAGAGGCTGACTTATGAGCCCATGATATTTGCAATAATTAGGGTCATTGGTCCTTCCGGATTCATTGGGACGCTTCATCTCTGGGAGTTCGATGAGCTTATGCTGGAGGAGTTCATCGAAAATCTCAGAAACATCAGAATCACGGAAGGGATATTTCTTCTTTTCATCTCCTTTAACATTTTCTGATTTGGACGTTCTCCAGAAGTCGTCTTTACACTTTGCTTCTTGCTCACCTTTGTGGTGACTTTCACAGGAGAACATCAACATTCATGGATTCTTTATTATTATTTTTGGGGACAAACTTACCCCATCTCTTGGGTTCCTGCTTATCCTTTCTCCTTCGAGGGTCATGGATAGAAGCTCCTTCCTTTCCAGCAGAAAACATGCTCAACTCCATGTTATGAGCACGAGTAGCTAACTCTTCAAAGGATTTTGGCTTAATGCCTTGCAAGATGTAGAGAAGACCCCAGTGCATTCCTTAGATGCACATCTCTATCGCAGAAGCTTCCCTAGCCTATCTTTACAGTTTAGGCTAGAATTTCTCCATCGATTGATGAAGTCAATGATTGGTTTATCCTTTCTTTGTCGAGTATTTGTGAGCTCTACCATGCTCACTGTACACCTTATGCTATAAAAATGATTCAGGAACTCATGTTCCAGTTGTTCCTAACTATCGATGGAGTTAGGCTCGAGATCCGTATACCAATCAAAGGCGTTTCCCTTTAGGGAATGAACAAATTATTTGACAAGATAGTCACCGTAAATTTCAGAATTATTACATGTCTTGACAAAGTGTGTGACATGTTGTTTTGGGTTACCTCTGCCCTCAAATTATTGAAATTTGGGGGGTTGATAGCCAACAGTCATTTTGAGGACATCTATTCTTATAGTGTAAGGCTTGACATATGCAAGGAAAGACTTGGTGACAACATCATACTTGTCTTTGAGGGTCCCTTCAATAAATTCCCTCAATTGCCCAATCGGGATCATTCCCTCAGGAGAAACTTGCACCTCTTTAGTCGATGGTGTTTGTTTCACAGGATTTTATATCTCATGAATCTCTGGAGCTTTTCCCGACACATGGCTAGATTCTTCGTCTATCAAGCCTTCCACCCTATCCACTATCTTATCAATCCTAGACTCTCGATTCTGAACATAGTTGGTCAGACCTTCAATTGCCTTTGTTAGATTCGCAAGTTGCTCCTCCACAGACGAGGCATCAGTTACCATTGCTTGCATGATCACCGGAGATGTTGGAGAGTAACACGGATTATCACATAAGTTGATCTTTGAAGTAATTAGCTTATGTGGTGTAAGTGAAGATGACGCATTTGTTGAACGACCATCGCTCTTGGATCCAAAGTATTTGGAACCAAAATGCTCAAGTAGAGCTAGAGTCTTTTTCTGCGATTCGGCCACACTGCTTCCTCCTTTTGAAGCACTTGCATTGGACTTCATTCCTTTCGGGATTAAAGATCTAAAAATTGGAGTTGGCATGGACGACACTGGATGTGTTTGTTGTCCTAGAAAACCTGCCTTGCTTCTTGTGACAGCTCCCAGGCTTCCGAAAGTAACACCAAGGATGCTTTCTACTTCAGCAGAGAACTTTAAATCCGTAGCCTTGGAAGCAGTTGATTGAGAATTGACCTTCTTGGAAGTCATTTCGTTGTTCTTAAACTTTGATGTATGAAAAGTTGAGATGAGAGGTAGAAATTGTCCCACTGGGCGTGCTAGAATTTGTTGGACAATAAAATTTCGAGACTGAAAAATATATAATTTGAGACAAGAAAATATTGCAACAATCAATTTTATTGATTTCAATAAGTGAGTATTACAATCTCTATGAAACCTCTGATACGCCTTTTCGAATATAAATTCAAGGGCTTAAAGCTTAGTCTTGAATTTGAATTGATGAACTTGAGGGACTTGATCTTGACTTGTGCCTGAATTCAAGAGCTTTTGAGTTTGTTCTTGAATATTGCGGTCTTGATCTTGAACTTTGATGAACTTGATTTGAATGCTTGAGCTTTTTAGGGAAATTGCGGCGTTTGATCCACGAGCTTTTTCTTGCTACTTGTTAGAGTTCTGGGGTTCCTTTTCTAAATTATGAGACCCCTATTTATACTTGTGGAAAAGGAAGAGTCATGATCAATATGGACTTCCTTTGACCAATCAGATTTGAGTGATGTGACGCCTTTTTATGGGCTTTTATTTCATGGGCATGCTGCATCAGTTTGACATGTGGTGCGGTCCTATTGGCTCCTTCACTTGACTTGGCATGCCACGTTATTTGACACGTGGCGTTTATTTGGGCCTTTAGAATATGACAATATCTTGGGTTTAGTAAAGTGGGTTCATTATTTATAACCCAAATTAATGGACTAACTCAATAAATATTAGGCCTTATTTAAATCTATACTTATTTGGACTTAAATAATTAATTTAATTATATTAATATGCAATATTTATTTGAGACTAATATATTTTGAATTTAATATAATCCGAATTTTGTACGGATTTAAATTTAATAAAATTGAATAGCCTACAGGGTGTAAAAAAGTAATAAAAAAATTCTTTTTACTAAAATACGTGTAAAATAGAAATATGGTCAATAATTTGAGACGGAGGAAGTAAGGGGACTATCATAATGTTTCTAAGTTGAAAAAAGCTGCTTCAGACGGTTTTAGTACTCATTAATTATCTAATGCGTAGGATGTGTTTGGTATGATGGAAAATATTTTCCATGAAAAATGTTTTCCTGGAAAAAGTTTTTCTAAAAAATAAGTTGGTTTTCTATTTATTTTCTTATATTTGGTTGGCAAGTGGAAAATATTTTTTGAAAAATATTTTATGGTGTTTGGTTGGTGAGTAGAAAATATTTTTTAGAAAAATATTTTCTAGTGTTTGATTGGTGAGTGAAAATTTTTTTTTTTAGAAAATACTACTAATTGTTAACTAGTATATCAGTACCTCTAGCAACTTAAATATTAGTAAGAACTAATTTAAGCATAACAAATAATATCAATATCGAATACTAAAATATTACAATCACTAAATTTAATCAACTACTAGTTAGCAAATATAGAAGACAAGACATTTTTCAACATTTTGTTAGGACAATCTCAAGATACTACAATCAATAGAAATATAACGGAACGACAAACTTATTCAACCTTATGAAACAAGCTTACATCAATGACAATGAAATATGCAATTAGCAAAAGTAACATAGGTAAATCTTCCTCTATGCATATGGAAATAACAATACATTCAACGAACATTGGAAAAGAAAAAAATTCGGGTTTTACTATTTTTTATTTCAAACAGTGAAAAATTGAAGCAAAACACAGTGAAAAATATTTTCGAGTAATGTGAACTTTTTGAGAAATGCGAATATGAGTGTTGTTGGCGTGGGGAAGAGGGGTGGGGGTGAGGGTGGGGGCATAAGTCATATTTGTCATTTTCCGAAAAATGACTTCCCTTGGCCCATGAGGGAAGTCATTTTCCCTCAAATGGAGGAAAATGAGTTGTTATGAAAAACATTTTCCCAACATTTAACTACAACCAAACAAGAAAAAATAAGAAAACATTTTCCAAAAAATATTTTCCATTATATCAAACACACCCGTAGTCATCAAAGTTTTCAATGAAACAAATAATGAACGGTGAATTACATATGTGGTGCAACTGGTTGTGTCATGTGTGGAGTTAATAAACTTGCTAGCGTACGTGAGACTTGCTGTTTGAAAGTGAAAGCAGACAAACTAGGATCTCCCACATCGTAGAATCCGTCTGACGTTAATATTAATGCTTTTTTATGGGTCTATTTTCTGTGGCCACCAAATAAACCATACATGTTATATATGTTATAAATGTCCCCATCTCCATTATGCAACATCAATGTTATAAACGCTTGAGTTAATATGATTTGGTTCTAAATGTCGTTAAATTAGAGAGGAGTCAAAACTTTTAGTTATAATATAACTTATAAGTATGGATTATAATTTTTTAAAAAATTTGTGGAGTTTTGAATAATTTTTTTTTATATTAAAAACTTAAAAATTTAAAATCCTTAGGATTTAACTAACATCATACCCAATGGTAATTAGTAATACCATCACCAGAAATAAAAAAAATTCCCACTGCAAACCAGTTAAAAAATTATATTTTAAAATACGACTTTCTATCTTATTTTTGTCAAACCAACTGACTAAAAAAAAGTGTGGTGGAAAACATATTCATATTGAAATATTGGGAAGCTTCCTCATTTTTTTTCTTGTGAAAACTGAAGTAAACCGACTTCTTTGAGAAGAAGAACCCTGATTCAGGATGATGACATGAGGAAGAAGAAGAAATCTGAAGAAAGTTTCATTTCTTTGAGAAGAAGAACCCTGATTCAGGATGATGACATGAGGAAGAAGAAGAAATCTGAAGAAAGTTTCATTGAGTGAAAAATTGAGAACAAGTGAATTTTGTATAGTGAGTAGTAGTTTAAATAGTTAGTAATTAACTACCTTTAACCAACTTTCTAACCGACTAATGTACTTTGACACTTAACTAATTTAACTGCTTTAACTAATAGTAAAATGACTGCTCCGCCCTTTTGTTAAATGACTGCATTGTCCTTTCCTTCAACACTCTCCCTCAAGCTGAAAAGTGAGAAAAATGTTTTGAACTCCAAGCTTGGAACATAAGTAATGATTCTGAACTTTACTTAACCCCTTTATCAATACATCTGCTAATTGGTCTTGAATTAGAATGTACTTGGTAGTCACTAATTCTTGGCTTATTTTTTTTCTTATGAAATGACAATCAATTTCTATATGCTTGGTTTTCTCATGACACACTGAATTTGCAGCAAGTTGTATTGCAGCTTAGCTATCAGTAAATACATCAACAGGTTTTGTGACTTCAGCACCAAGTTCCTTTAAGAGTCCTAGCAACCAAGTAAATTATGAAATTGTACTAGCCATGCTCCTATATTCAAATTCTGTTGAACTCCTAGAAATAATTGTTTGTTTCTTGAATTTTCAAGATACTAGAGAATTTCCCGGCTAAACACAATAACCTGTTACTGATTTTCTTGGATGTGGGCATGATGCTTAATTTGCATCATAAAATATTGTAACTGTATGCTTCTGATTACTTGGCAGTAAGCCACTTTGCTCAAGTTGATTCTTGATGTATCTTACTATTCCTAAGGCTGCCTCTATGCGAGATTTCGTAGGTTATTGTAGAAACTGACTCAAGATTTGTACTCTATCAAATATGTCAGGTCTTGTCATAGTTAGATATAGTAACTTGCCAATCAGTATTTGATATTCCCCTTGACCTACCACTAGATCATTGCTTGTTGCTTCTGATTCAGTTGTGGTAAGTTATCAAACTGTTTAATTCTCCCTCTATATAAAAAGAATGACCTACTTTTTTTAGTCCATTTTGAAATGAATGAACCTTTTTCTTTTTTGATAATACTTTAATTTCAACTTTACATGTGGCATGCTTAAGACCATAAGATTGAAGAACATTTTGGTACGTTTGATACAATTTTAATTTTACACCACAAGAATCAAAAGTCTTCTTTACTTACTTAAATTTCGTGTCAAGTCAGGCTAGGTCATTCTTTTTGAAATAGAGGGAGTAGTTAATTTGCAGTTTTTATCAAAATGTTTTACAACTGGTTTAGGTACACTTAGTCGTGTTTCAACAATCAACTCTAAGGCATACTTCCTTTGGTTAATCAGTATTTCCTTCTTGGATCTTGCAAATTCAATCCCGAAGAAATATCTCAGTTCACCCAAGCCCTTCATTTCGAAAAACTGGTTTCAACTTGTTTTTAGTTTCTTCTATAATTTAAAGACCATTTCCTATAACAAGCATGTCATCAACATATACAAGTACTAGGACAACCTGCTGAAGTATTCTTGATGAACAATGAGTGATCATACTCACTTTGCTTAAATTGTAACTTCAATAGTGCTCTAGACAGTTTATCATTCTATTATATTGGAGCCTGTTTTAGCCCATAAAGAAATTCAACAAGTCTACATATTTTTTTCTCCCCCTGACTTGACAATCCACCAGGCAATTTTATGTATATTTCATCATTTAAGTCACCTTGTAGAAAAGCATTAAAAATATCTATTTGGTGAAAAATCTAACCCCTTTGAGCAGTTAATGACAAAATAGTTCTGACTGTTTTCATCTTCAGCACAGACCTAAAAGTTTCTTGATAATCAATGCCTTCCTTTTTTCTATAGCCCTTGATAACTAGCTGTAACATCCTGGAAAACGGGTCCCGGAGCGTCACACAGTGCTTGAGGCTACGAGTATCCCCAAACTAACCTTTTGAACCATTTTTATTCAGTTTAACACAAATCAACAGGGTTTCCACAAATAACCCTCAAATATCAATAGAGTAATCATCATCCAAGAATAAAAGAATTTCAGAAAGATAACAAAATACGACTTATTAGTCAACTCCCAACATCTATACTAGTCTAACAAGCCTCTAAGACAATCAATAAAACCAGCGACCCATTGAGACATGTCCCAACTGACTCATACTCAGTTATCAAATGTAAATAATTCCGTGAAACCAATATTAAACATCACGTCCTCAAAACATAAGGACTCACCACAACAGAGGATGTAGAACAACGTGCCCAAAGAATCACTATCGAACCAGGAACTGAGCACCTGAACCTATATTCTGAGAAAATGCAGCCCACATCCGAAGATGTGGGTCAGTACTATAGAAAGGAACCGAGTATATGGGGGTGTATGTAGTTTTATAAAAATTATCATCATAAATATTTATAAGAAATATGCAGGATGTATGACAGACTCACATAGCCCGAAGAAAATCATCATAATCACGAGAGGATGAAATAAGTACAATAACACATGTGAGTCATCATATAATTTGTCAATCACTTTCAGTTCATTAAGAATATCAATTCTCATAATGTAAATATCATTTAAATCTTTTGAAAGAATAACTTTCACAATTCCACTTTCAAATCACTTCACCATTCATTCTGCAAATTTATTCAAGATTCCAAGTTCCTAG
>NC_061122.1:97089149-97091344 GCF_002878395.1 Capsicum annuum | reverse complement strand
GTAAATATCATTTAAATCTTTTGAAAGAATAACTTTCACAATTCCACTTTCAAATCACTTCACCATTCACCATAGACACAAAGAAACACACACATACTGGGAGATCCTATAACCGACATAAACCATGTGAGCTACATGGATTCCAATGTACAACCCACTTTGGGGAGATCCGTCCTATCCTTGCCATTGGAGTAGGACTATCGATATTAAATCCACACAAACTAGTGATTACTATATAAATCAGCCTCAGTCTCACTCCTATGGGGGCACGTAGTTCTAGGGAAGTAAGGTTGCTTTATACCTCCCACTCAATGCTAAAGATTTATCCCAAACTTAGCTCAGATCATTTCAAAGATAATCCACAATAAAACAATTTCAGTAATATACAAATATACATCGGGAGCCATCATGCTTCCTATCTATCAAAATCAACCACATTATGGATTTCTTTCACACTCAAGTTCAAAACAACTCCATTAAGACCAAAAGGTCAAATCATTCAAAATATCTCAAATATTCAACATCAACGTGCTTATAACACACCCTTTCTAAAAAAAACACAATTTCCAATGGGGATTCACGACCCAAATATCAAAATCATGATAAATATCGTTCAAGATTCATGCTTTATGTCTCCACACATGTAAATTCATCTTTCAAAATCATAAACATCAAGATTTCATAATAATCTTCATAAGATATGGGTTCATGCTTCAAATTCGTAAAAATCAAATAAAAATCATGCCTTTGTAAAGAAAATTACTTTTGGGCACAAGAACGAAAGAGAGTTCTTGTTGAAAAATCCCACATACCTTGAATGATGAACTTTAGATCGATACTCGTTTTTGAGATGTTAATCGTGCCTTTGAATGATGGTTCTTGGAGTTCTTGAACTAGGAACTTGGAATCTTGAATAAATTTGCAGAATTAATGGTGAACTTTGGAGGTTCTTGAAGTTGGATGTAGGAGCTTAGGGTTTTCTTTTTGAGGGAATTTGATGAAATATAACATATAATGCTTCTAATAGGCTTTAATATAGGGTTTGGACGGATTTTGGGTGAGGGGGGATGAACAAAACGCCCCTAAAAATTAAATAATTCTCAAATATGTCCTTTGGTGGACTGTTTTGATAGTCTGAAGTAGATCAACCATAACGTTTTACTCCAATATCCAAATTGGATGAAACCAATTTCATTAAAAAGAGGACTCTCATATCTTTCCGTTGATATATAGTTTCTCACTTACATCATTGTGTATGAGGATTTATGATCATTTGAAGTTGACCCAAAAAACATCACTTTTGATAGGCTGAAGTTGATCGACCATAACTTTTTGCTTCGATAGACAGATTAGATGAAACCAATTTTGTTGGAAAGAGGACTTGCAGAGCTTTCCGTTGATATATAGCCAGATCATTATGTACAAGGAGTTATGATTGTTTAAAGTTGGAGCAAAAATATGCCAGACCTCTGTACTTTTTCCTGCACGTTTTACTGTTCACTACTATTCACGGTTCGATCGGAATGTTCATAACTCGTCGCTCGGGTGTCCGTTTTGGATGATCCACATATCGTTGGAAAGCTTATTCGATAGTATACACAATGGTGGGTCATAATCTAAGATATTCCGCACGAAAAGTTTATAATTCATTCTAGAAGATAGAACCCAACACGTTTACACACAAAATTTCAATGAAAAAATTTCCTGGGGTATTACATCATCCCCCCTTGGAAACATTCATCCTAGAATGTTTCTAGACATGCCAAGATTAGATAAGGAATAGAGCATACAACTGAAATCATTCGTTAGACTCATTACCACATCGTTTCTCACTCCGAATGCAACATAGAATGCATAAATTCAAGAAACTACAGCTGAACACATAATAAATGACAGCTGAACTGCTGCAACTTTTATCAAAAGTGCATGATTTAGGAAAGAACGGTACCTTCGGCTCGATAGGAGTTCGCAGAAAATAGGTGCGGGTACTTGGATCGCATATCTGCCTCAGCTTCCCAAGTTGCATCCTCAACACATTGGTTTCGCCACAACACCTTGACCAAGGGAACTTCTTTGTTCCTTAGTCTTCGAACACTGAAATCAAGAATCTCAATAGGAATCTCATCAAAAGAAAGATTTTCTTGAATGTCAGCACTCACAGAGGAATCCACTACCACAGCATCGCTAATATGCTT
>NC_061122.1:97015128-97089049 GCF_002878395.1 Capsicum annuum | reverse complement strand
CGCCACAACAACTTGACCAAGGGAACTTCTTTGTTCCTTAGTCTTCGAACACTGAAATCAAGAATCTCAATAGGAATCTCATCAAAAGAAAGATTTTCTTGAATGTCAGCACTCACAGAGGAATCCACTACCACAGCATCGCTAATATGCTTTCTAAGCATGGAGACATGGAATATTGGATGAACAGAGGACAACTCGGAAGGCAACTGGACCTCATAAGCTACCTTACCAACACGGCTAAGAATTTTGTAAGGACCAACATAACGGGGACTAAGCTTTCCCTTATTTCCAAATCTCTTCACCCCCCTTATGGGTGAAATTTTTAGATACTCTAGGTCACCAACTTCAAACTCAAGGTCTCTCCTTCTAACATCCGCATATGACTTCTGACGACTCTGTCCAGTTTTCAACCTTTCCCTAATCAACTTAACTTTTTCCATAGCCTCGAATACCGAATCAGGACCACTCACAACCGCTTCACCCACCTCGAACCAACCTATGGGTGATCTACATTTCCTCCGATACAAGGCTTCAAATGGAACCATGCCAATACTAGAGTGAAAGCTATTATTATAAGCAAATTCTATCAACGGTATGTGATCATCCCAACTTCCCTTAAAGTTAAGTGCACAAGCTCTCAACATATTCTCTAAGGTATGGATGGTCCACTCAGCTTGATACCAAGTTTGTAACGCCCCTATACTACCTTCAGCAGAGTCAAACAACTTAACCACCAATCTAGCCAAATGATGTACATCACGAGCCAACTCTTTCTTACCTTCTACCATATGCGAAACACTACCCATGGACACTCTACTTAGGGCATCCACCACAATATTGGCCTTGCTCGGATGGTACAGCACACTCATATCATAGTTCTTTAATAATTCTAACCATCATCTCTGCCTAAGATTCAATTCTCTCTAGGTAAACACATACTGCAGACTCTTATGATCAGTGAAAACATCAACCTGGACACCATACAAATAGTGTCTCCATATTTTCAAAGCAAACACAACAACAGCCAACTCAAGGTCATGGGTGGGGTAATTTTTCTCATGGGGTTTCAACTGTCTGGAAGCATAAGTTATTACCTTACCCTTCTGCATCAATACGCAACCTAACCCAACTCTCGAAGCATCATAGTACACCACAAAACTATCAACACCATCAGGCAAAGTCAAAACAGGGGTTGAAGTGAGTCGAGTCTTCAACTCCTGAAAACTCTTTTCATAAGATTTAGACCACAAGAACTTCACTTTCTTTTAGGTCAATCGAGTCATAGGAGACGCTATAGAGGAGAAACCCTCAAGATCCAAGAAACTTTGGATATCAGTCGAAGAAATAGGTCTAGGCTAATTTCTAACAGCTTCGGTCTTTTGGGGATCAATTCTAATACCCTCGGAAGAAATGATATGACCCAGAAAAGCAACTAACCTTAGCCAAAACTCACACTTACTGAACTTAGCAAACAACTTGTGATCTCTAAGGGTTTGCAAGACAGTTCGGAGATGATCAAAATATTCATCCTCACTATGGGAGTACACCAGTATATCATCGATGAACACTATGATAAACATATCCAGATATGGTCTGAACACTCGATTCATGAGGTCCATGAAAGCTGCTGGGGCATTAGTTAACCTAAAAGACATAACAAAAAACCCAAAGAGGTCCATGAAAGCTGCTGGGGCATTAGTTAACCTAAAAGACATAACAAAAAACTCAAAATGGCCATAACGAGTTCGGAAAATGGTTTTTGGGATGTCACACTCTCTAACTTTGAGTTGATGATAGCCAAAACGAAGGTTTATCTTTGAGAAATAACTTGCACCTTGCAATTGGTCAAACAAATCATCTATTCTTGGAAGGGGGTACTTATTTTTTATGGTGACTTTATTCAGTTGGCAGTAATCAATGCACATACGCAAAGAGCCATCTTTCTTTCAACACTCTCGAAATTCAGCATGAGACATGTTTTCATTCAATGGGTCAGCGGGTTGAGGTTGCTAACCATCATTATTTCTTATCACTCGAATTGGAGGCATATTTCTGAAAGAAAAGAGCACGAATCAATAGCAGAGAGAGACACTTTAAGCATAATAGACTTTTGAAAGAAAGAATCACACTTTTTTCTAAAACGTCCTGTAGCCTATTGCTCATAGATGTGGCACGCTACACACCGATGATCAAGACACTACTTAACACGGTTTGTCAGACTCTCTAGGACAACTTAAAACCTTAGGCTCTGATATCAAGTTTGTAACGCCCCAAAAATGGGTTCCGGAGTGTCACACGGTGCTTGAGGCTACGAGTAACCCCAAGCTAACCTTTTGAGTCATTTTCATTTAGTTTAACACAAATTAATGAGGTTTCCATAAATAACCCTCAAATATCAACAGAGTAATCATCATCCAAAAATAAAAGAATTTCAGAAAGATAACAAAATATGACTTATTAGTCAACTCCCAACATCTATACTAGTCTGACAAGCCTCTAAGAGAATCAATAAAGCCAGCGAGCCATGCCCCAACTAACTCATACTCAGTTATCAAATGTAAATAATTCCGTGAAACCAACATCAGACATCATATCCTCGGAACATGAGGACTCACCACAACAGAGGATGTAGAACGGCGTACCCAAAGAATCACTGTCGAACCTAGAACTGAGCACCTGAACCAATATTTTAAGAAAATACAGCCCACATCCGAAGATGTGGGTCAGTACCATAAAAAGAAACCGAGTATATGGGGGTGTATACAGTTTTATAAACATCATCATCATAAATATTTATAAGAAATATGCAGGATGTATGAAAGACTCACATAGCCCAAAGAAAATCATCATAATCATGAGAGGATGAAATAAGTACAATAACACATGTGAGTCATCATATAATTTGTCAATCATTTTCAGTTCATTAAGAATATCAATTCTCATAATGTAAATATCATTTAAATCTTTTGAAAGAATAACTTTCACAATTCCACTTTCAAATCACTTCACCATTCACCATAGACATAAGGAAACACACACACACTGGGAGATCCTATAATCGACATAAACCATGTGAGATACATGGAGTCCAACGTACAACCCACGTTGGGGAGAGCCATCCTATCCTTGCTATCAGAGTAGGACTACCGATATCAAATCCACACAAACTAGTGATCACTATATAAATCAGCCTCAGGCTCACTCCTACGGGGGCACATATTTCTAGGGAAGTAAGGTTGATTTATACCTCCTACTCAGTGCTAAAGATTTCTCCCTAACTTAGTTCAGATCATTTCAAAGACAATCCACAACAAAATAATTTCAGTAATATATAAATATACATCGGGAGCCATCATGCTTGCCATCTATCAAAATCAACCACATTGTAGACTTCTTTCACACTCGAGTTCAAAACAACTCCATTAAGATCAAAAGGTCAAATCATTCAAAATATCTCAAATATTTAACACCAACGTGCTCATAACACACACTTTCTAAAAAAACACAATTTCCAATAGGGATTCACGACCTAAATATCAAAATCATGATAAATATCATTCAAGATTCATGCTTTATATCTCCACACATGTAAATTCATCTTTTAAAATCATAAACATCAGGATTTCATAATAATCCTCATACGATATGGGTTCATGCTTCAAATTCGTAAAAATTAAATAAAAATCATGCCTTTGTAAAGAAAATTACTTTTGGGCACAAGAAAGAAAGAGAGTTCTTGTTGAAAAATCCCACATACCTTAAATGATGAACGTTAGATCAATACTCATTTTTGAGATGTTAATCATGCCTTTGAATGATGGTTCTTGGAGTTCTTGAACTAGGAACTAGGAATCTTGAATAAATTTGCAGAAATAATGGTGAACTTTGGAGGTTCTTAAAGTTGGATGTAGGATCTTAGGGTTTTCTTTTTGAGGAAATTTGATGAAATATAACATATAATGCTTCTAATAGGCTTTAATATAGGGTTTGGATGGATTTTGGGTGAGGGGGAATGACCAAAATGCCCCTAAAAATTAAATAATTCTCGAATCTGTCCTTTGGTGGACTATTTTGATAGTCTGAAGCAGATCAACTATAACGTTTTACTCCGATATCCAAATTGGATGAAACTAATTTCATTAGAAAGAGGATTCTCATATCTTTCCGTTGATATATAGTATCTCACTTATATCATTGTGTACGAGGAGTTATGATCATTTTAAGTTGACCCAAAAATTTGTTTTTTGATAGGGTGAAGTTGATACCATAACTTTTTGCTTCGATAGACAAATTGGATGAAACTAATTTCATTAGAAAGAAGACTCGCAGAGCTTTCCGTTGATATATAGTAGATCACCCAGATCATTATGTATAAGGATTTATGATCATTTAAAGTTGGAGCAAAAATACGCCAGGCCTCAGTACTTTTTCCTGCACGTTTTACTGTTCACTACTATTCACGGTTCGATCGGAATGTTCATAACTCGTCGCTCGGGTGTCTGTTTTGGATGATCCATATATCGTTGGAAATCTTATTCTATACTCTACGCAATGGTGGGTTATAATCTAAGACATTCTGCACGAAAAATTTATAATTCATTCTAGAATATAGAACCCAACACGTTTACGCACAAAATTTCAACGAAAAATTTCCCGAAGTTTAACACTAGCCTTGTCTTAAACTTTCTATTTCATCCGTTGCCTTGTATTTCACTTTGTGCACCCACCAACAACCTATTGGAACATTTTCCTTGGGAAACTGCACAATATCCCAAATATGATTGCTTTGTAATGCTTTAATTTCTTACTGCATTGCCTCTATCCATCTAGGGTCATTAGCAGCTTCTTTGTATGTTTTAGGCTCAGTAATAGAAGATGGTTTTGACAAGTGGGCTTGATATTGTAAAGATAGGTTTTGATAATATAAGTAGTTTGACATTACATGTGGTGTCTCATGTACTCCTAGTGACACAAAATCTAATATCCAAAGAGGTGGTTTTCTTGATTTGTCTAACTTTATTGTATATGAATGAAATATTAATGGTTGTTGCATAGGCAATTGGACTGCAACTAGAGCTACTGCAGAATCAGATGCATGCACACCTGGTGTTGGAGACTGCATATGCTCAACATGTGTAGTTTGTGTTTTCATGAGTCTGTGATTAGGTTCAATATTGTTCATTGTCTCATTCAAACCAGTGAAGTTGAAAATAGAAGTAGATTCTTCTATTTTTAGGCTGAAGGAAAATATTTCTTCTCTAAAAATCACATGTCTATTAACAAAGAAAACATGACTAGTTAGATCATACAATAGACAACCTTTTTGTGTTTCAGCATATCCTATAAGAACACCAATTTTAGATCTTGCTTTAAGCTTATCAAATTTTTAAACAACTTTTAGCGAAACATAGACAATCAATAACTTTGAGATGATGCACTGATGAATTCTTATTATGCAGTAACTCATATGGTGTTTTATTATTAAGAACAGAATTAGGTATCCTATTAATGAGATACACAACAACTTTAATACGTAGACCCTAATATATAATAGGTATACTATCCTGAAATCTTAAGGCTATAGTAACCTTCAAGATATGTGTGTGCTTTCTCTTAACAAGTTTATTTGCTGAGATGTATAAGCACATGTCTTTTGTTGGATAATGCCAAAAGCTACAAATAGCTCAGTGCACTGAGTGATCACAAACTCAGTATCATTGTCAGTTCTAATAATTTTAACAGGCTTGTTAAATTAATTTTTGACTAATGTTAGAAATTATTTAAGAACTGTACAAACATCAGTTTTGAGTTTTAAAAGAAAAATTCAAGTATTTTTTGTGAAGTCGTCTACTATAGTTAAGAAGCAATTATTGCCACCATATGTAGGAGTCTTATATAAATCCCATAAGTCCAAGTGCAACAATTCAAATTTATGCAAACTAGTAGCAATACTTAAAGGAAAAGACAATCTTGTTTGCTCAGCACAAGGACATATCTGACATTTATTAATTATCTCCATAATAGTGATCAGATTTATCGGTAAAAGATTCTTTAAGACAGTAATGTAAATAGGACCAAATATTTTATGCCCCACTTTTACATCTAAACTAGAATTTAAAGAAAGAATATTATCAATAATTCTAGCAACTAATGAAATATCTCTATTGCTTGAGTTTTCTTTTAGAATGTATAATCTATTTGCTTCTTTGCCAATCATCTTCACCTTGCCACAATAGATCTTATAAGATAAAATAGTTTGGAAAGAAGATAACAAAATACTTAGGCTCCTTGGTTAGCCTTGAGATAGATAGTAATTGAATTTAAATAGTAAAATATGTAGAACATTAGTAAATCCTTTGGATAGGTATTGGATCCTGTATGTGTAACCAAGGCTATATTTTTATTAGGGAGATAAACTTTTCATAATTTATCAATTTTGAAACTATGTGATGGGCCAAGCATATGTAGGTCTGCTACCATGTGATTGATAGCACGTGTATCCACTATCCAATTTGTATTGAGTAATCGAACAATAAGAATAATATTTACATCTGATGCAGTACTTGTCAGATTGGCTGAGTGTGTAATCATGTTAGCAGAAGGAGGAGGAACATGTGTTCTACTGAGATACTAAGTAAGAGTGCAACTATCATCATTATTCAAGTGACTACGCTGAGGATCCTTGAATTGTCTTAAATTTTAAACACTACTAGTAGAACCTGGATTGTTGTAGCAGGGCATATTATTGTGGTGATAACCTTGTAAACCTTTTTCAGTAGACTCGTACAACACATCTCCCATAGGATCATACATCACATTATAGGCAGAGTTGTTCCCCCCTTTCTTTTTGAACTTGAAATCCTGAGGATAGCCTAAAATCTTGTAGAAATTTTACCTAGTATGTTCTTTGATTTGGAAAAAATGACAGAACAAGTTATGATTTCTTTTAGGATTATAACTTGGAGCATTTCTTGAGTACAAAATTGTGTCAAACGAGCCTGAAACAACTCTAGGATTTACTCCTAAGATCCCAGCAATAGCCACTATAGATTTTTGGCTCTCGTCACTCATAATCATTGGGAATATACATGATTAACAGAAGGCATTGGGCACATAAATAAAATTTGACTTCTTTCTTGCAAATAAGAGTCATTCAAGCTCATAAAAAACTAAAAAAGTCTCAATTTGTAAAAATGCAAAACAACTCTTTTGATTTATCACAATTATAAGAAGGAGTTAGAAATAAGGCCTTAAAGTCTTCCCATAAACCCATCAATTTAGAGAAATACATAGAGACAAAATCAGTGTCTTGAGTAAGAGTGATAATCTCTTTATATAAATTGAAGGTTCTTAAGCCGTCCACCTTATTAAAATTTCCACAAAAATCTTTTCAAACTTCTTGAGAACTTGAGGCATACATGACACCTCTAAAAAGAACCCTGATTTAGGGTGATGACATGAGGAAGAAGAAGAAATGAGAAAAAAGTTTCATTGAGTACAAAATTGAAAAGAAGTGAATTCTGTACAGTGAGTAGTAGTTTATATAGTTAGTAACTAACTACCTTTAACCAACTTCCTAGCTGACTAATGGACTTTGACACTTAACTAATTTAACTACTTTAACTAATAGCAAAATAATTGTTCTGCCCTTTTGTTAAATGACTGCATTCTCCTTTCCTTCAATAAAAACACTACTATTTTTTCTCACTGATTCAATCAAAATATATATAAAAATAATCACTAAACATTTTTCAGTAGGAAATTTCAATGAAAAATAATATTTTTTTGGTAGTTTATGTCCATCTAGCTTTTATATCTGAAAAAACAATATTTGGTAGTAGGAGTGTTCAAACCAAACTGCAATTCAAATTCAATTGACTAAAAAAATTTATATTTAATTTGCTTTATATTTTAATAATCGATAATATTTGATTTGATTATGGTTCTATTAAGAAAAATAAAAAAATAATCAAATCGAATCGATACATTATATATATATATATATATATATATATATATATATATTTTATAATTATTTGAATGTGTAATATTAGTTTTTCATAAGCAATTATGAATATTTTATACCTTTTAGTTATTAATTTGATTTTAGTCTATTTATTTCACATGCGCTCCAATACATTTAAATAATTTTTATGATTTGGTTTGAATATATAAAGTTTTTCATAAATGATAATTATGTAATTGTATATATGTGGTGTGGGATATTGTTAATTTTTAATTTATTTATTGAGATATTCTTCTACTCTTCAATGACTTGTTCCTTTGATTTTTAAGAGTTGACCATTCTATTTAAAGATGTAGATTATTTCTATGGATGTTAGACATGTGAAGTGAAAGAACCTTTATGGTTATGTAGCTTACACATGCTAAAACTTTAAAATAGTGTTGAATAATAATATAAGATTCATATGCATTCATCTTGTGATAGTAAAGAGGAATATATTGATTCCTAACGTTCATTTGAAATAGTTGTCTCATGTCTCATTATTTTATTATTATCAATTTATCATTAGCTAATTATAAATCGAGAAACCAAACTGAATAAAATCGATGATTTTTATTTGATTTGATTTTTGAATTTTAAAAAATCGACTTAATTGGTTTGGTTATGATTTTAATCAAAAATCAATACAAACCGAATCATGAATACCCCTATTTGGTAGTATACTTTACAATAGAATCATTCTAAATTAATACTCGATAAATTAATAAACTCGTTAAGAAAATATTTTTCTCCGATCTCGATTTGGGCCAGTGAAAAAGTTAATCGATTTCGATGAGATAACAAAATAATATATTTTCGAAAGGCCCTTATCTCAATATAGGTCCAATTAATACTATAAATTAATAATTCTTTAAGATTACAATAATATCTAAGACAATTTAATGAAATATGATTCTAGTGCTTTTATTTTTGTTAAATTTAAATCTAGTTGAAACTCATCTCTTACTTTTCATATTGCATTCAAAAGTTTGGTATTGTCTTTTTGAACTGCATCAAAAAATTGTGAGCAGTTTTAGACGTGATAAGTGCTTTGTTACATGTAGCTGGTTTCAAAGATATTGTATCGTTTTCAACTCATCAACATTGTTTTCTCTAATGATATCCCCCTCTTTGTTTGAAATGTCAGAGAGTTTTCATACAAAGAAGTAGACAACGAGATAGATTTTGACCCTCTGTTTATTTGAATGGTGAGGAAGAAATAAAATAAAATAAAAGATGTGACCGAGTCCTGGTTTTAGACCGCCTACCTATTCCGAGTTATAAAAGAATCAGGTCACGTGTAGTTCAAAGAGGTAAAATGGTGAGACAATGAATTAGAGGTCGAGTCAGGTTTTGTCGAGTTTTCGGTTCGCGTCTATTTTTTACATCCAAATAAATAACAAAATTAAAAATAAAGATACGAGTGAAAGATCTTATCTTATGTAGCTTTTCTAAAATCTTGACTTGAATCTTCATGACTCCTCAAATGGTGAGATAGTCATTATTTTGAATTGAACTTGAAACACAAAATGTTCTTCTATATTAGCTCTTGGTGTTGGAGAAAAACTTGACAATTGACTTTATTCTTCAGACTTTCTTTTGACTTGGACTTGTAAATCTTCACCCTATTCTTCAGGTGGGCTTCTGAACTTGGAACTGATAATCTTTGCCTCATTCTTCAGGTTTGTTTTTGACTCGCTATTTCTTTACCCTATTCTTCAAATAGTCTTCTGACTTGTTATTTCTTCACCCTATTCTTTAGGTGGGCTCCTGACTTTTTATTTCTTTACCCTATTCCCTATATGGGCTGTTGACTTATTATTTCTTCACCCTGTTTGTCAGGAGGGCTCCTAAGTTGCAATTTCATTACCCTATTCTTCAGGCGGGGTTCTTGAGCTTAAGAACAAAAAGTAATTTCTATTTCCAAATGTGTTCCTGAACTCAAAGTCAAAAGTGAACTATAAAAGTAAAGTCCCATTATCCTGGAGGGTCCTGAGCTGAAAAATAAAATTTCATTATCCAGGAGGGTCCTGAGCAGAAAGTAAAGTCCCATTATACAGGAAGATCCTAATAAGAAAATAAATTCTCATTATCTAGGAGGGTCCTGAGCAAAAAGTAAATTCGTATTATCCAGGACGGTCCTAAGCAGAAGGTAGATTCCCATTATCCATGAGGGTCCTGAGCAGAAAGTAAATTCCTATTATCCAGGAGGGTCCTGAGAAGAAAGTAAATTCCCATTATCTAGGAGGATCCTGGTCAGAAAGTAAATTCCCATTATCCAGGAGGGTCCTGAGCATAAAGTAAATTCCCATTATCTAGGAGCGTCCTGAGCTTAAAAATAAAATCCCATAAACACGAACAAAATTTTTTCCCCAGTTTGTACTAATAAATTTTGTGAGTGTCTTCAGATCATAACTTTTGAAAAATATAGTAAAGAGGGTAAATCAAGGCCCTGGTAAAGAAATACATCTCTTCAGAGTAAAATTGATGATGAACATTAGGAAGTGCGTCTCCTAAGAGTTAACGTGGAGGAATCTAACTAGAAAATGTGTCTTCTAGAAGTCAAGGCTCAAATTAGAATGTGTTCATCTGAAAATAAAACCTAAATTACCCAGATAAGAAAGTGTATCTCTTAGGGGTTAAATGGAAATGAATCAACTAGAAAGTGCGTCTTCTAAAAGTAAAAATTCAAGTTAGGAAGTGCGTCACCTAAGAAATAAAACTTGAATTATTCAAACTAGGAAGTTCATCTCCTAGGGGTTAAATGGAATGACTCAACTAGAAAGTGTACCTTTTAGGAGTGAAGGTTTAAGTTAGGAAGTGCGTCATCTAACACATTAAACTTAAATTATCCAGAAAAGGAAGTGTGTCTCCTAGGAGTTAAATAAAATAACTCGAACTAGAAAGTGTGTCTTCTTGGAGTAAAGATTCAAGTTAGGAAGTGTGTCACCTAACACATGAAAACTAAGTACCCATACAAGGAAGTGTGTCTCCTAGGTCATAAAATGATGAGTTTTAACCATGATTGTGTTTACTAAAACTGCATAGCAATATTGCCTCTTGCATTTGTAGAAGTGGGAAATTTCACTTTTTGATACTTAGGCTTTGAATCCCTTGATTTGAAGGTAACATGCGTCTCTGTTTCAAATAAAGAAAATTGTGACTTTTAAAATATGGTGGTTGGTTTGTGGCACTTGTCATTTGAGGTGTCTGCTCTTACACTTGTCATGTTCAACTCCATTTCAGATCATTGATAGGTATCATTGACTTATCATACTTTTGACCCCTAAATTCTGGCTACTGAAAGAATTTGGCTCAAATCGTATTTTCCTTGTATGATGCCTCTGTGTTTAACTTCCAGTGCAACTTTTATATTTCCATGAGTCCAAAAACTATTGGATAACAATCATTCTTGAGTACCTTACTTTATTTTGAAATATGTTACCTTTGTGCGCCCGCTCTTTGTCTTGCTTTGTACAATTGAAAGGGTTGGTAGCAAGTTTTGAAATCCTTTCTCACTTGACTTAACATGAACTTAACTCAAAAATACACGAAAGAAGATGATAGAGATTTTTCATTTGACAACAAAGACAAAAAAATCAAAAATAAAAATGTAAAAAAAAAAGGACAATAGAGATCTCTTTTTTAAAGACGTCAAAAAGAAAAACTTATTTGGGTGTGGTAGTTGATTCAAGTGATTAATGACATGCATTTTGAATTAAATAACATGATCTTCCCATACTAATCATTTATCAACTTTTGCCAACTTATTGAGTTTGAAATCGAGCCGCTTTTGAACTTATTGCCTCTAGATTACAAACCTCCTTAGGCTATTGACACCTTAATGGATTTTCCTTAGCGAGCCTCTTTCGTTTTTATTTTCTCTCAACTTATTGTCTCCTTATGGTTCCCATGAGGGTTTTCACCAATAAGACTCTCTCATTTTCATTTTTCTTATAACTCACTGTCACCTTATGGTGCCCATGAGGGTTTTCACCAATAAAACTCTCTCATTTTCATTTTTCTTATAACTCACTGTTGCCTTATGGTGCCCATGAGGGTTTTCACCAATAGGAGTCTCATTTTTATTTTTTTACAACCCACTGTCGCCTTATAGTGCCTATGGGAGTTTTCACCAATAAGACTCTCTTATTTTTATTTTTCTCACTTTTTTATACTGATGAAGGAAAGTAATACCCAAAATATGAAACATCATACACCCATAACATGCTTAGCTTTTACATTCTCAAAGATTGATCTACATATCTTTATTTGATTGTAATTTGATTTTTGGATATGGTTAAAAATAAAGGGCGGTATGAGGCTTGAAATATACATTACATAAGGTGATATTTACAACTTTTTGAATTGACTCATAAAGAAAATAACTTTTTTCTCAATTTTATTTTATGTTGGGTAACCTGAATTTTAACTTGGTTGGACCGAACTCTAGAGTAGAGCTGCCTATGTATCTTGTTATAGCAAGAATCAGGTCAAACGTAGTTCAGATATCTTGTTTCTTTGCTTGATTAATATTTTTTTCTCTTTTTTTGTATTCTAACATTGACTTTTTTATTTTACTTTTCTCTTTTTGTTTTACTCTATTTTTATTTTTTGACACTTTTCTTTTTTTTGACTTTTTCAAGCTTTATTTTGATTCCAAAAGAGGTGCACGAAAAAAATAAAACTAAAGTCTAAAAGGGGTAACAAAGGATGACACAATATTTGGATAGCAGAATGAAATGCCTTCGTCATATAAATCCTTAAAAATGCAAGTCCATAGCATACAGTCTGAGAGTGAAATATGAGATCATACACATATTCTTCAATATTGACCTTGACTAAACATATGCACGCATGTCACATCTTTCTTGCTTATGAAATATATAGGTCCACTGGTTTTGTACTTTACTCACACAGACGACTCATGCTTTTTTGAAGCTAGCTTCCTTTTGCTCCCTCTGGCAGTGGAGACTATATATTCTCTGATTGATTCCATGCTTGAATTGGACCTTCTAATTTATGATCGGGTTATTATTTGATTTGAAAAGTAATTGCCTTAATTCATTCAGGTGAGACTTTAACTTGGTCACTAAACGTCTCAACACTTTACTTATTTCCTTACATGTTTTTTTTAATTCTAACTTCTTGATTCAATGTTTCATGATTATTAGATTGGATTTAAGATCTGACTAAAAATTCAGCATGCATATCATATCATTAGAACCAACATAAAATGTAATGTGTAAAGAAAGTAAATAAATAATATATATTAAAAATAACAAGTAAAAAGGGACACTACATTTTGTTGAATGAAAAGATGACAGAGTTTCAACATAAATGACAAAGAAACAAGACAAGATAGACTACGGACTACCATCTTGAAATAATTCGAATAATAGAAAGAAAAAAAATAAGCTAGCACAAATCCTTTCTAGTAAGAGGATGAGTGACTTCTCAATTGTTGATCTTGACATCTTAGTTAATTTGCACATTAGCATGACTAATGTTTTCACCATTGTCAATGACATGCACCATAATTAATTTTTCTTGAATCATCCTTTCTATTTCTCTTTTCAAAGCATGACCATCTTCAGTACTGTGACCTTAAATATCAGAATGCTACACACATCGTACGTTAGGATTGAAATTTCTTGAATATGGGTCAAAGGTGTACCCAAGAAGAGGAGTGCTCATGTCCTTTTGTCTTAATTTCTGGAATAAGCTAGTATATGATTCTCCAATTGGTGTGAAACTATCCCTTAGCTTCTGTCTCTTTTCATTATTTAGCTTGGAGCAAAAATCGAGTCTATAAGGGATTGGGTATGTTTGTGGAGTTAGAGTATAATTTTGAGAGGTTGGTGCACACTATTATTGGTAAGAAGGGGCTGGGACATATGATTGTGCATTATAAATAGGATACTGAGGGAATGGAATGGGAGATAATGGATTTTGGGGAGGAACATGGTATATTGGATAGTTATATGGTTCTTTAATATAGATTTGGGATTGATATTATGCATATGGGTGACATGGACCTCTCGAACTTTGTCACGGTCCTGACACAACAGTAGCCACATCCTCCTTTCTTTGTAACTTCTTGAACTATTTTGAATTGCCTACGTAGTTGTTTTCAAAGTAGCTTGGCTTATAATTTTACCGAACTTAATTTTATTTTCCACCATTTCGGCAATCTTAATGACCTCGACAAATGTATTTCCAATAGTGGAAAGTAAATGATGGAAGTAGTCAGGTTCCAGTGCTTGGAGAAAAATATCAATCATCTCAGACTCCTTTATTGATGGCTTAACTCTAGCAGTTTGTTCCCTCTATCTAATAACATATTCTTAAAAACTTTCTATGATTTTTTTTCTCATATTGGCAAGTGTAGTAAGATTCAGTACTGTATTGATATTATATTGAAATTGCTTGATAAAATCCCTAGTCATGTCATCCCAAACATACCAATAAGAGATATTTTGATCAATGAACTATTCTAAAGCTATCCCTGCTAGACTCTCTCCGATGTAAGCCATTAATAATTCTTCTTTTTCCCCTCCTCTTCTTAGTTGATTACAAACCCTTTTCAAATGAGCCAAAGGATCGTTGTGCCCCTCGTACTTATCAAACTTTGGAATTTTGAACCCTAGAGGAAAATGAAAATCACGAAACATACATAAATCTTTGTATGAAATACTGTTTTGCCCTCCTAGTCCTTGCATATTTCTCATATTTTGCTCTAGACTTTTCACTTTTCTGGCCATCTCTTCTTGTTCCTCATTCTTAGTAGTCCTTTTAATCATAATAGAGGAACCGTGATGATGAATGAGATAATATGAATTTGGGGATTTAAAAGTCAATTCAGGAGGATAGAATTGATCATGATTTGGCTCTCTAACAGGCTTTTGTATCATCGATTGAGGGTCTACATTAATTAACACTCCAAGAATAAAAAATAGGTTATTTGTGAGAGATGGATTTGAAGGACGTATGGTAAAAGGTACCAATAACGCTAGACACATTAGTATATGGTCCGAAATCCAGGTGGGTAAAGCGGATCGCCAGATTGAACTTGAGAGGGACTTGAATCATTCGTATTTAAAAGTCCAGGAATTGAGGAAAACGGGGCTTGCCCATTCATCCAAGCTTGATGGATTTCTGCTATCTGTTGTTTCAATAATCTAATTTCTTGAGAATATCACCGAACCATATAAGGGTTAACTACGTATATCATAAAGATGAGAATTAGGTGTGCTTAGTTCGTGAAGACCTTAAAAACTTAATTTTTATTTTCAAAATTTTGTTTTTTGAGGAAACGATTATTAAATTGGAGGGAAAAAATAATTCCTATTGTTTCACTAATCTGCCTAATGCCGGTCAACAATCGAATGGGCCTTCCAAGTAAATGTCAAAGAGCACATAGGATGCACATATTAGCCATTATAAAGAGAGACATATGTCCTAGATGGGCCCGTCCTTTGTGTCGAACCCCACTAAGTCAAAAATACATATGATGCAAATAAAGTGAAGCCTAATAGAAATAACCACGTCTAAGTTTCAGTTCTACTAGATTTAACCTGATAGAGAAAGGTGTCTAAACTGGCTGTAAAATGAGCGGACAACTCGAGTCGGCTAGAGACAGTTTACCGATAGCAGTGCTTTCCAGCCTCACTGTTGATCCTTCCCATCCTAAATATGTGTGACTATAGAATCCTTCCCAGGAGCGTTGCTGCATCTCTAGTATCTCAAGGCTCGAGAACGTATATCACGTCTTCAAATATAAAGTATCTCAGAAGACTCAAACGGATGCGCGAGAAAAGATAATTTATTTTGCAATTCAAATAATATCAAAGAGGTAAACAATTAGACAAATAAGACATTTAGGCCAAGAAATACAATATATCAAAATAAATAAAGCCAAATAAGTCAATTTAAAAGCTCGAATTTTGTTTATCCCCAGTGGAGTCACCAGAGTTGTCACACCCCTTTTCTGCTGAGGATCGAAGGATTTTTCCAATTAAAGTGACGATTTTGAATAGGAATTCTTTTATCTACAGATTCGCCACTTGGAATTGAGTTATGGTGTTCCAAGTCACCTTATTGAATCCCTAGTCAAAAGAAAATGACTCTTTATTGGTCTGCAAAAATAGAAGATCAGCTAACCAATTCTATTGACCGAGGGGAAGGTATGAGGCACCCCTCGAGTCACGTTGTTCTCGCATGGTTGATTTAATGACTTATGTCTGTCTTAAATTAATCTTTCGAATATAAAGAATTTGTTAGCCTAAAAGTTGCTTACAACCTGCTTTTATCTATTTATTAAAATTGTCTTATTATATTAATGAGTGGCTTACCGGTAGCAGTACTTTCTAGATTTACCACGAGTTTTGATATATTTCGCGTGCCTTTGAGGCATTTATAGATCGCTCCCATTTTTCAAATCCTAAATGAGCTTCTAACATGTTTAGAATCCACCCAACCAAATTAGACCGACTTCAAATGATATGTTAATTTTATTAGAGAGAATAATCGGTAGCATGGCTTTCCAACTTCATCACTAACTTTCACTTGTATATTAAACCTTAATTTTCTAGAGGTTAAAAACCTAAATCGTTCATTTTCAAATTGCGCCCTTACAAATGGATTCCTTTTTTTTTCCTATCATTTATGACAGGTCTCGAATAATTTCATAACTCAATTTATTCAATCTCGCACTGGTATATAATCCTAGTCTTGACTATCGAGCAGACTTATAAAGGTACTACAATAAGATAACTTGTTCAAAATAGTCAAGATGATCAAACAGAATAGGCAACAATAATAAGTTTAACATTTGACGTAAAACTAATAATTATTAAAATAAGGCTAGCTACGTTATATTGCTAAAAATATTTAGTCCACTACAATAATTCAATAAGTTCCTTCCATGAAAGATGAAAAGTGTAGAACTTCAGTAATTAGTTTATATACACATTTTAAGAAAAGAAAATGAATTGTGCGAAGGAAAAGGAAGAAAAATTTAAAAAAATAAAAATGGAATAAAAGTAAACAAATAAAATCAAACACAGTCCCTTATATTATATAGTGTATAACTATCCAAAACCTTACAATCAATTATCAATATATAAATAAGAAAAGTTAGTTAACATTTATTTTTTATATAAAAAAAAAAAAGAAATTATTTTTTTTATGAGATTTGTGTGCATAACTTTAAATACTATTAGTAGAATAATTTATCAACTTTTAAACTTGAGTGAACTTGATACGTATCCTCATTAGTTCCTTTAACTTGAACAAATAAACAAAGAATATGAAAATCTAAGTTAAAAAATGTATGTATGCATGTATGAATACTTGAAAGCCTCAAAAAGTTTTAACAATGACTAAAATGTTACCTTTTTTTTCTTATTTGATTTTCCTGCACTACATGAAATATGAATATACTTCAATTAAGATAATTAATTTAATATAGTGAACTTTAAAGCAATTTACAAGATATGAAGTAGAAATTAAAAAAAAAGAATTATATATTACTACACTATTTAGCCTATTTGATCAAAACATCACTAGAACACTAAGAAAAACAGAAAAAATAAATGGATAACATGATTCCAACTATGACAGTAAATGAAAACATGCACACATCTAGTTCACACAGACATGATTTTAACGAAACTATTTGAAGATGATCATTGATAAGAATAGTAATAAAAAGAACACCTTAAACTTCGTTTATAAATGAAATACTCAGAAGAAGAATGAGCAAAAACCTATGTATGAATTAACTAAAAGACAAGTAAGAACACCGTCACCGAAAAACTTGAAACGGAGATCCAACCAAACTCTATAACTTATTTTTTTGACTCCATGTGCTTCTTCTTCTTGTTACTTTGTTTCATTTGTTTTCCTTCTTTGTTTGCTACTTTTTTCTCACTTTTCTTTTTTCTCTGGTTTGTGTTTATTCTCTTCTCTTAATGTTCTCGTGTCTTTTCCCTTTTTTTTTCGTTCTATCCGTCCCTTCCTCCTTTTCAATGTTGTGTGTTTGTGTTTATATAATTGTGCATGTATGTCTGTGTGTAGTGGGAAGTTGGGGAATAGTGGGAGGGAAGTTGGGAATAGTGAGAGGATGTAGGAGAAAAATGGGGAACATAAAAATTAGGGTAGTTTAAGGATTTTTTTTTAAAAAAATAGATTAAAATAGTAATAATAATACTACTAGTAATTATGATAAAAATATTAATTAATTGATTTTTATTATTAAGAAAATATAAGAAAAGTTTATAACTAGCCTTAAACATAATTAAGAAAATGATAAAATTACTAACTTATTTACTAAAAAATTTAAATTAAAAGAAAAATATATTTTTTGAATTTTTTTCATATTTTTTTAAAAATAAAAATATCCTAAAATGTAACTTTATTTTTAAAGAAAATATTTTCACATTTTTATATAAAATCTACTAAAAATGAAAATAAATAAATAAATTTTTGATGCTAAAAATAGGTAAAAGTTAGTGGATGTAAAAAATTATGTGTCTACATTTTGCCCCTCTTTGTTTGAAATTACGAAGAGTTTTCATACAAATAAGTAGATAACGTGACAAGTTTTGACCTTTCGATTATTTGAAAGGATAGAAATAGAAAAAGGAGATGTGACCGAGTCCGCAGCGGAGTCGCCAGAGATGTCACACTCCTTTTTCGGCTGATGGATCGAAGGTTTTTTCCAATTAAAGTGATGGTTTTAAATAGAGATTATTTTATTTACAGAGTCGCCACCTGGAATTGAGTTATGGTGTTCCAAATCATCTTATTGAATTCCTAGTCAAAAGAAAATAATTCTTTATTGGTCTGTGAAAACAGAAGGCCAGATAAGGAATTCTGTTGAATGAGGAAAAGGTATGAGGCACCCCTTAGGTCCCTTAGTTCTAGCACGGTCGCTTTAATAACTTATGTCTGGCTTAAATTAATCTTTTAGATATATATAATATTTTGTTATCCTAAAAGTTACTTACATCCCGCTTTTAATTTATTTTAAATTATTTAATTATATCAATGTGTGGTTTGCCGGTAGCAGTACTTTCAGGTCATACCATGAGTTTGATATATTTCTCACATTTTTGAGGCATTTATGGATCGTTCCTATTTTTTCTAATCTAATTAAGCACCTAACATGTTTAGAATCTACCACTACCAGAAATTGGTTTTATGGCAACACACTTTTTGGCAACAATTGCAAATTCATTGCTATAGATATTCTATAGCAATTCTTGTGACCGTCGCCAAAAATAATAGTTCTATTACAACTAAGACTGTCGCTGTTGAAAATAAACCGTTGCAACAGATGTATATACAACAACCCTTTTTTAACCATCGCCACAAAAGTATCTATGGCAACACTTAATGGAAAAAAATCATCTATTGTATCACTTATTAATTCCCTCCTCAATAATTCATATAAGTCCGTCAAAACAAAATATTTTTCTATTTCTTAAAACAAAACAAAACCCTTATTGTAGCTTTCTCTCTCTTTCTCAAAACAAATCAAAACCCATTTTATTCTCTTTCTAAGTACAGCGCTGGCTGCTATTAAATACGTTGCTGGATGTCGTTAAGTACATCACCATCTCTCACTACCTAATTTTCTCAATCTCTCATCCAACAACTGCCATGTCAATGAGTTGAAGCTGCATTTTCAGTATTCCAGTTGCTATTTTGAACTAAAATTTGTTACTGTATATATGTAACGCCTCAAGAGTAAACCCTAGATGCCACACGATGCTTACAATCTCGAGGGACCACAAGATAACCCATGAGCCGGTACTTGCTATGAGCACTAGATAAACCTGATAACAAAAGGGTCGTATGTGGAATTTGACTGAGAAACGCCATCAGATTTTTAATCATAGTTTTGATAATGTCTGTAAAACAATACTGATAATACTGATAAAACGACTGACAATGACAACTGAGAAACTGAAGACGGACTAACTATCTGTTCTAGTATGAAAAGCCTCCACTGACTAACTGTGGAGCTGATGGGATAAAATCCCAACTAACTCTGACTAAATAGAAAAATATTGAAACTAATAAAGTAAACTGAGGTAAATAAATTATGTCCTCGAAGTATGAGGGCTCACCACTACTACAGCTGATAATCTGGTGTGTCTATGTACGGTCAAGGAACTGAGCATCCGAATCTATGATATTAAAAATCATAGCGCAAGAAACGAGTATGCGATCAATACTTTGAATGTACTGGTATGCTAAATGAGGTTAAGATGATATGCATGGTTTCATGTGTAGGAGTAATAACTAACTGAATGGATAACATGAAGTATTGAATAGAATGCATGAAATTTGTAAAGACTGAGAATGCATGACCAAACATAAAACATGTTTTGAATATAATCTGTAAACTAAAATACTGGATACTGATAAATAAATGAATTATAACTATATGCTATGGTCAAGAAAAACTGAAACTGAATAACTGAGTTTATCACTGGACAGAGACTGTGGGAGCTATCATCTAACCGACATGCCCCAATGTGCAAATTGAGGTCTAACCTGTGTTCCCAGTTAGAAGGGTGTCAGTACTGTGCCATGGGTACTAACGCAGGCTATGTGGATCCAGTAATGTGTTGTCCCGAAGGACTAAGGGTGTCAAGGCTAAATTAACGGGTGACCCCTGAGAGGTAGTCAAGCCAGAACTGATAAGTAACTCATCATATCCTACGCTGGCTACATAGTTCTGGAGTACAAGGACTGCTACTAGTGACTCTACCTAAATGACGGGGAAGCCGCCATCCTTGCACTTGCTTGGTGCTAAATCTAACTTCCAACTGAACTGACTCGGGATACTGAACTGTTCTAAATTTAACTGATTATGATAACTGACTGAACTGATAATGCTCATAACACATCCGAAATCATTCTGAAGATACTCAGACTAAGTAAACAGTTAAGTTTTTGGGTATTCATAACCCCCAGGATTCGATAGTTACGATAGCAAAATCATACTAAACCGTAAAGACCTAATGTGAAAGTATTTATTCAAAACTAATTCTTATAGACATTTCATCAAACACTTGACATTCGTAGTTCAAGCTAAGCATGGGAATAGCTTTAAACTTGTAGTAATAGAATCATTTTAACATCAACATCACTAATTATAATTTAAATCAACAAACAAAATTATTCAAATGTGTGGGGTTTAATAACAACAACAGTTTCATGTAAACATGGTATAAAATCAAAATAACTTGTAAAAATCATAACTTTGAATGTGAAATTAGATTCTTGGACTCCATGGGTGCAAGAGACTCATGGATAAACATTTAACATATCTTGACTGAGGAATTCATGAAGGTTCTTGATGGTTTTCTTAAAACCTAAGCTTGAATCTTGAAGGGCTAGAGTTTGTTCTTGAGAGAGGATTAATTTATTGTAGGGAAATTATGAATAATGGGGCACATAATGCCTCTTTAGGATTTTAATTTTATGTTTTGGAAGGATTTGGGACCATGGAAAAAGACCAAACTATCCTTGAAAATTTAAAACACGGACTAGAAATCCCAATTTTGCACTTTGATGCGATGCAGAGCTATCGCGTTGCGCCACTGGAAATGGACAATTCGTTTTGGATCATGGTACGATGTGGAGCCACCGTGGTGCTTCACTGAAAAAGGACGAACGTGATTTTGGCCATTATCGCGACGCAACATAATCACGATGAGCTACTGCCTCTCACTAAAATTGCCGTAACTTTTTACTCGGCTATCGGATTAGATAGAGAGTTTAAGATGAGCTCATGCTTTATGGAAAGACATAAATATTGAAAGAAGGGAAACTTTTATTAAGCACATCATAGCCTCTTGTCCATAAGTGTGGCACACTTTACACCCATGCACATGACTCAACTTCTCGCGACTTTCAGACTTTCTAGGACACTTTAAAACCTTAGGATCTGATACCAAGATTGTAAAGCCCCGAGTGTACACCCTGGGCACCACACGATGCTTAAGTTTATGAGAGACCATAATCTAACCCATGAGCTGGTAGCTGCTATGAGCACTAGGTAAAACTAATAAAAAAGAGGTCATATGCAGAATTTTACTGAGAAATCCCATCAAATTTTTAATCATAGTTTTGATAATGTCTGTAAAAAAATACTGATAATACTGATAAAATACCTGACAATGATAACTGAAAAACTAAAGACTTAATAACTATCTGTACTAGTCTGAAAAGCCTCCATTGACTGACTATGGGGCTGATGGGACAAACCCCCAACTAACTCAAACTGAATAAAAAAACACTGAAACTGATAAAGTAAACTGAGGTAAATAAACCATGTCCTCAAAGTATGAGAACTCACCACTGCTACAGCAGATAATCTAGTGTGTCTATGCGCGGTCAAGGAACTAAGCATTCGAACCAATGATACTAAACATCATAGCATAATAAACGAGTATACGATCAGTACGTTGAATATACTCGTATGCTAAATGAGGTTAGGCTGATATGCATAGTTTCATGTGCAGGAGTAATAACTGACTGAATGGATAGCATAAAGTACTGAATAGAATGCATGAAATCTGTAAATACTAAAAATGCATGCCTAAGAATAAAACATGTTCTGAATATAATATGAAAGCATTTATTCAAAACTCATTCTTATAGACATTTCATCAGACACTTGACATTCGTAGTTCAAGATAAGCATGGGAATAGTTTTAAACTTGTAGTAATAGAATCATATTATCATCAACATCACTAATTATAATTTAAATTAGCGAACAACAATATTCAAACGTGTGGGGTTTAATAACAACAACAATTTCATGTAAACATGGTATAGAATCAAAATTCATGGGGATTCATGGTTAAACATCACAATAACTTGTAATAATCATAACTTTGACTTTGAAATTAGATTCTTGGACTCCATGGGTGCAAGGGACTCATGGATGAACATTTAACATACCTTGACTGAGGAATTTGTGAAGGTTCTTGATGATTTTCTTAAAACCTGAGCTTGAATCTTGAAGTCTAGGGTTTGTTCTTGAGAGAGAATTAATTTCTTGGTGGGAAATTATGAATAATGGGGCACACAATGCCCATTTAGGGTTTTAATTCTATGTTTTAGATGAATTTGAGGCCATGGGATAAGACTATACTATCCGTTTAAAACACGGATTGGTAATCAACGTCGAATGTGCCAATCTATTTATGGCCTCAATCTCCAAGGGCATGGTTTGGCTGTTGTAGCTCATATTTCAAAATGAATCAAATCATTAAGTCTTCTACAACATTCTTTTTTCTTTCTTTATTTATTTCTTTTGATAACCAAAAATCTCCAAGGGCCATTATGCACAGTTCGAAACTCGGTGGTTAATGGGCCTGCCATTTTATCCTTCTCCACTTAAATACCAAGATTTTCTTTATAGTAGGGTTCAAACTCGTGACATGCACCTAATCCACACATCATAAATTATGCTCTTACCACTAGATCAAAGATCAAAAATTTCCTAGTTGCTTGTGTTCATGGAACTATCATTACATATGACAATCATAAAGGGTTGATCAATTAATAGCACCCTGTCATTTTTGGAGCAACTAAATACCTCTTAGCAATAAAGGTGACAAAATCTAGTAGTTGTACTTTCATTACAGAAAAAATATACTAGAGATTGCTAAAAGAATTTTGGTATGCTGGAACCGGACTTATTCACCCTCCTATATAACGAATCCATTTAAATGGCCTAGGAATGTATAGGAGACTTGTTCACAGAATCAACTTTCTCACACAACCTAATATCATTCATTGTTAGCATGGTAATCCAGATTCCGCCAGCTTCTTGTAACAGCCGTTGGTATGCTTCAACACGCATTCTTAGGTGTATCAATCGCCATAATAACAACTTTTTTAAAAAAAACAGATAAAATGTATTAATTTTTGGGTATTTCACTACAGGCTAGCAGAAACTCCCTTGGATAGACAATCCACCTCATCGAGTCTCTTTAGAAAGTAAAAAATAAAGATGTGATGACCAAAACAAGTTTGAACCTAGAGTATCGAGCCGTGACCTTAACACGTGAGCGAATGCAAAAAATTATTTCTTGAAAACCTAAAATCTAATGAAAAATTGATACAATCAAGCCACTATAAAATCTACGTTTCGTCAAAGAAAGAGAAATAAATTCTTAACAAAATCTATTTGGGTTAAAATCTTCAGTTCTGGAAGGTGTATCCCCTCCTCAAATGCTATTTGAGTTTATTCAGCAGGTCCTTGGTTTTTATGTGACCTAGCTGACACTAGAGACATGCATGTACCACCTATTTACTAGTATCTGAGGATGTAATATGCTATTGTGGTAGCCCTTAGGATGGAAAGTTTTTTGGAACAGAAGCTTTCCATTGACTGGTATAGTGTCATATTATGATTGGGACGTAGCATGATATATTGACTAAGTTTTTGAAGATCAAACCTCCAACTTTTCTTAGTTTTGAGTAGTGGATTCTTTCAAGTTTATTGTAGACCGTTAGGAGAGGTTACAAAATGTGGTTATTATTGAGTAGCATAGTGTAGAATTGGTAACTTTCCAACTGCAGTATAATGGTAAGCATGGGTGGAGGGCTAACATGAAATGTCAATCGCTAAATTTACATTTGTTGACATGGACTTAGTTCCATACTTTGTTCTCGGTCCTATATGCAGTTTTCTGATGGTTACTTGGACGTTTTTGTGATGAAGGATTGCCCAAAGTTATCCTTGTCAATGCTGATGAGCTCGGTGAGCAAAGGAGGTCATGTTAGATCACCACACGTCTTGTACTTAAAGGTAGATTTATCGTCTTAGCCTTTTAAGTCGGATCCATTATGCAAGTTCTAGTTTTGCTTTCTGCCATTTTTTACTCGTCACATCATTAATGACCATAACTATCTCATGGTAGGAAAGGAGGTTACTTGATGACCCAGTGAATAAGTACATAGATGGCATGATATACTAGATATTTTCTGAAGTTTGTGGAAGAGTACTGACATTTAGGGCATAAGTGATCTATGTGACTTGGATTACCTGGAAGCTGTATCTAACATACACCCATACACACTCACTCTTACACACACACGTGCACATATATTTATAACCATAATAATCTCAGGTAAGGATAGTCAAGGCTACTTGATGACCCAACGAATAAGTATATAGATGGACATATATGCTTGAAATTTGTTGAAGTTTGTGAAAGAATATCGATATTTAAGAAATCCGGGGCAATTGAACTTAGAGATTTAGGCCAGTAAGTCTTATTAGTGGAGTTTATAAGGTTTTTGTCAAGCTTCTGGTAGAAAGGTTGAAGAGAGTAATCAGCAAGCTAGTCAACAAACACCAAGTTAAATAGATACAAAAGTAAGGAAAAAAGTTTATCAATTAATTAGCTCGGCACATTTTGAATATAGATACAAAAGTTACATGTTGATTTGATCACCCAAGGTAAGTTTCGTTCTGTAATCCTAAAAGTATGCTCCTTATATGCTATGACATAAGCCTCAATACGTGATAGACTTTTTTGATTAAATGATTTTACGTTCTAGATCAAGGTGAAGGTTCTCTGCTTAGACCAGGACTCTTGTAGGTAGTAAATTGATATAAGTAGTTTTCTTAAAAAAAATATACAAGTTATTCTGGATGATGGAATTCAAGTTTTTTCTTCTTTTACTCTCACCTAAACATAAGAACATTTATGTGTAGGATCTTCTGCAATAAATTGTTTCATTATAGTGCCATTACTGAAGGAACAAGTCTAATCCCTTACTATAAAAGGCAAAACTTGTAGATCCATACACTAAGATGTGGATATTTCAACTGTAACTGTCCTGGATTTGGCAAATTTTGGATTCTTATTTCATCTTCTCTGTCCCATATGCAATTTTCAGATGGTTATTTGGATGTGGTTGTGATGAAGGATTGCCCTAAGTTATCCTTGGCAATGCTGATGAGCTCGATGAACAAAGGAGGTCATGTTAGATCACCACACATCTTGTACTTGAAGGTAGATTTATCGTCTAAGCCTTTTAAGTCAGGTCTGTTATGCAAGTTCTAGTCTCTCTTTTAGAAAAAAAAAAAAATTTTGGAACAATTCTTGAAATGCATTTTGTTGTTGCTTAGTATAATAAGACCTTAATATTCCTGTTCATCATTTTGAAAGTTTCTAAAATTCAATGTTTCTTTGTCTCCCTGCTTGTCTAGCAGTACAATCAGACTCTAGTACAATTCCTCGACCAAATAGGTTTTGGTTTTGTAGCAGCTGAATTACATATTGGCATCCCTTTGCCTGAACAATCAGCAATACAACAACTCAATCCCCTAACCTTAACCCCATGCTTGTTAAAATTAGAAATAAGTTCTTATGTAATAAGTCAAACTTTTGAAATTAGAGACTAGTTGCATGAATTAATTAGGATTTAACCCACGGCTTCTCATTGATCTAAAACAACCACAGGTAAAGGCTTTTGTTTTAGAGCCTGGTCCACTTGCAGATGACCCAAACAAGGAAGGGATTATTGATGTAGACGGTGAGGTCCTTGCCAGAGGTAAGGGGACTTACAAGTGTTATTAGAAGACATTGATGGCCTACCACAAACTCCGTATCAGAGTAGATCAAGGGTTAGCTATTGTATTTTTGACTATCAGTTCTTAACTTCTATGAGGTTCGATGTATTTATATACACAAAGAGAAACTAGTCCTGATTGGTGGATTCTGTATAGATTGATGTCAGATTACTACTAATTTTGTTTTGTGATGTGTATATATTGTGTTATAATTTATTATGTATGTAAATAAAAATTTACATTAATATGAGTGACTATTTGTATAAATCGTTTTAATTTAATAACATGTGACAACAATCGGTGTAGTAGATCAATAAACCGTTGCAATAGGTAGCCAAAATTCGTCACAAAAGACCAACAAAATCGTTGCAATAGTTTAATGAAATAGTTGTAATAGGTACTCAAAAAGTGTTGCAATAAAATAACAATACCGTCGCAATACATGCTATTGTAACGGTTTAATGTTGTTGCAATAGAATCTATTGCAACGGTTAGTTATCATTGTAATAGATGAAAATAGGCGTACCAATAAGTCAAAAAATAACCGCCGCAATAGCTTCACCTATGGCGACGGTTTCAGACAACCGTCGCATAAACCGTTGCCATAGACCTATCATGACACCCACATATACGACGTTTGTTGAACCGTTGCGGTAGAGCTACGACAACAATTTTGTTGTCTATTGCAACGAATTTGCAACCGTCACCATAGGGGTAATTTCTAGCAGTGTACAAAACCCAATTAGATCGGCTTCAAAAGGTATGATAAACTTTAATTATAACGAATGGTCGGTAGCAAGGCTTTCCAACTTCATCTTTAACTTTCTCTTGTATGTTAAATCTTAATTTCTTTGAGGTTAAGAAAATAACTCGTTCTTTTATGAATTCACTCCCTTACAATTGGTTTTCTTCTCTCTTTTCTTTTATAATAACAATGGATCTCAAATAAATTTGCAATCCATCTCGCTCATCCTATATTGCTAATTAATTAAGCCTTAACCATAGTCTAGGCTAATTTATTTAAAAAAACAAAAATAGCCGCCATCACTGTCGCATCGGAAATAAATTAATACAACTTTGACTTGCAAATTTGAAATACGAAACAAACAAATCAAAACAAAAAAATACTGCAATAATAATGATTTAAAATAAGGAAAAACTATTTTTTTTCATAAAAAAAAAGTGGATTTGCTTCTACATTTCTACGACAATTGATCCTAATAGTAGATTATTTAATTTTATTTCAAACATAAAACATATCTTATGTGCAGTTTATATTTTATTCCAAATCTAACATTTAAAAACTAAAATTTACAGTTAATAATTCAATCATAAAACCAAGATATATTTCCTACACCAAAGAACAATTTCTGTAAATATATGTATGCATGTTGCCCAAGATTAGATTTACGTGAAGAAATTTCTTTTTTTTTTTGTTGAAAATTATTCTGAAAGTTTATACTGTCACATAGACGTAATGTGAACCAGATACCCGAAGGTCATCAAACCCATATTAGTACTCCTACAAACTAACAGTAACCTTTCATTTAACTAAAAAATGTTTTTTTTTTTCTTTTGGGGTAAGAATTCAACTAATCAAGAAAAAATGTAACGATCCTCCCGATCGTTTGTGAAATTGTCTATTTTTCGCTATTTTAGCACTCTTTCTAGTTTGAATACGTGGATTTTGACTCATGAGATGAGTAATATCAATTCTTGAGGTGTTTGGAAGTTTTGAGTATTTTAAATAATTATTTAATTAATAAATTAGTGGGTCAAAATAATAATTTATATACTTATGTGGTTAATACAAGGATAAATTTAAGTGAAGAGGGTTTATTATATTTATCAATGATAAAAGCAGAAAGTGAAGAAAGTTGGGCACAGAAGTTGCAACATAGGTTTATTTTTCACAGAAAAGAATAGAAAATTTTAAGAGAGAGTTAATTGTGGCGGCATCGGCACCATAGGTAAGGAATTAACTTTCTGCTATTGTTTATTGTGGATAATTGATGGAATGTTTTGTTAACCAATTATAATTATGAGTGTAGAATACAAATGTAATGTTGCCAACTTACAGTTGTTTGTTTCCGTAGCTAGAGGACAAAAATTAATGATTAGGCAATGATAGCTTAATCATTAAAAAATTATCATGAAAAATTAATTGATTTCTTCTCATTTATGGCTTCCAAAACCCACTGTTAACTTCAGCTATTTAATATTCTCATATGGTTGCAGTTACATTCATGACCTCATTTATCCAAAATTTGGTAGCCTACAATGTAGGATCTTGTTTTCAATTGATGTGTATGTGCAATAGGTTTTAAGAGTCATGTTTTCACTGAAGCTATGCACAACGTGACGAACAGTAGAATATTGGAGAATTTTGTTTATACTATAATTTAAATTAAGTTAAAAGAATTTTGATTTTGTCTTTATTAAAAGATTGATTTTGTCATCATTAAGAAATTGTCTTGGAAAATAAAATAAAATATAATAATGTGAGGTTTAAGTTAAGGTGTTTGGGCAATCACTATTTCGATGGTTCACTTCAATTTTGAAGTGAACCCTAATCAAATAAAAAATAATCATGATAGTAGGAATTTTATTAGATTCATATTCTTATAAGGATTATATATTTGAACAGATTGTGAACGTTCCCAAATTTTGAGAAAGGACAAGGCATTTGTGGACTAGTGAAATTCATATTCATTGGTTGAGGTAGCTTACCGTTTAATTGGAGTTCAGACTCAACTTAATTGTGTGTATGCTCCTAAATTGGGTACTTGTTGATTGATATTCGAACATGCTTGAAATTGTTGATGTTTGGATTGTTGATACGTGTATAAATGTTTATTAAAAATTTACTTAATGGAATTGTCTTATGACTTTAAGAGTACTTGTAAATTTGGTACATTGTGTTGTATGTTGTGAAGTTGTGTAAATTGATATTTATAATACATGTTTATGATGGATCGGGTACCACGCCGGTATAGATATGTATACGTTAGATCGGGTATCACACCGGTACGGATATGTATATGTTGGATCGGGTACTATGCCAGTACGGATATGTATATGTTAGATCAAGTACCATGCCAATACGGATATGTATATATCGGATCGGGTACTATGCCGGTACGGATATGTATATGTTGGATCGGGTACCACGCCGGTACGAATATGTTATGTTAGATCGGGTACCAGCTGGTACGGATATGTATATGTCGGATCGGGTACCGTACTGATATAGATATGTATATGGTGAATCGGGTACCATGCCGGTAAGGTACATGAACATAAATTATTCCCTGTAATTCAGGACTATTTTGACAAAAATAAGTCCCATAGCATGTGTGTACATAATTGTGTTAATTCTGTGGATGTTTATAGTATGGTTGATACTTTTGATGGTTTTGTGACTTGTTAGAGAGCACTGTTTGTCCTGTTATTGCTGTGTTGTTGATTCATTGAGTATTTGTTATATGATGAAGCATGTCTACTTGTTATTTGATTTATGTTGTGTACATGTTATTAAGTTGAGTTGACCTATAATACTTACTAGTACATAGTAGTTTGTACTGATACTACCCTGTACTCTTCTTTTGTTGAGTGTAGAAAGTGTTCCAGAGGGTCAGACACGACCTCAGCTATAGAGTTTGATAGCAGATCTTGATCCGAGGGTGAGCACTTTGTCTTCGGGCTACCACGGGTCATCTTATTTGTTATTGTCCATCTTTCAGGCAATGAAACATTCCTTATTTACTTTATTTTGGATATCTCTTTAGACATGATTTTTGTTAGTAGTTCTTATATGATGACTTTTGGGTCTTGGAGATTTTAGTAAGTAGTTTGTTGGATTTCTGCATAATTAATGATTAGTCCTGGATTTTTTTTATTATGTTGATTTTATGATAATATCGTCTTAATATTGACTAAGTGATTGGGTAATGATTTGGTTTAGATGGTCCTCCTACAAGAAGATTAGTGTGGTTGCCACTCATGACCATTTGGGTCGTGCTAAAGCTGGTATCAGAGCCTAGGTTTGTCGATCTCATCGTATAAGAACATGTCTAGTAGAGTCTTGTGAATGGCACGGAGACGTCTGCACTTTTTTTCAAGAGGCTACAGGGAAATAGAAAAATTCTAGTTCTTAAAATTCTAGTTCTTCTTTCTTATGTGCTATTACTTATTTCAATTGGTATCTGACTTCTTTTACTCTTATTATCACAGATGGTAGGAACATAAAAGAATGGGGTAAGAGGAGTACATGGCAGAGAAAGGAGAGCAGCATCTGCCAAGGGCAGAGCTTAGGCTGCAGGGCTAGCTAGAGAGAGGCCAGTATCTTCTCCCCCATATGAGGATTTGCCCGAGGTTGCAGAGAATAGAGCTATACCAATACAAGATGAACGTGTGCCAGTTCATGATGAGGTAGCAGTAAATTAGGAAGGTGTATCTCCAATTCAGATGTCTCTCGCTGTGATCCAGTAGGTTCTGATTTTTTTGAGTTATTTGGCAGGATCAGGGACTATTCCCGTAGCACCTGTAGTCTAGCATGGGATATAATATGTTGCTATTGTTGCCCCTTGAATGGAATAAGAGTCAGGAAAAGATGTTATTCCAAGACAAGTTGTGGGTCTGGTGATGACTGGAGATGAGCATGAGTTATTTTGTAAGTTTATCAAGATGAAGCCTCTGTCTTTCACGGAATTGAGTCGGAGGCTGCCTATGAATTTATTATTGACTATCATGAGAAACTGCACAAGACGGGGGTGGTTGAGAGGTATGGTGTAGAACTGGTTACTTTCCAGTTCCAGGTGGATGCTAAAATATGGTGGAGGGCCTATGTTGAGTGTAGGGATGCATCTTTGCCTCCCTTGACTTGGACACAGTTTTACTCAGTGTTTTAAGAAAAGTATGTGCCTCGTACTTTGACAGATAGAAAAAAGGATGAGTTTCCTAATCATAAGTAGGGGAACATGTCAGTTGTGGCTTATAAGGACAAATTTCATTCATTGTCTCGGTATGCATCTCATTTGTTGAAAACTGAGAAGGAAAGGATCTATCATTTTATGAAGGGGTTGAATATAGGTCTCCAGATTTCTGCTCTTCAGATGACATCATCAGGTAGGTCTTTCCAGGAGATGGTTGATTTTTTCAAGAAGGAAGGGGTGTATGAAAAGAGGGCTATGCCAAGGCATCAGAAAAAAGGCCCGCAGATGAGGCAGCTTCAGTGGTTCTTATTCTAGGGGTCATAGTTCTCAGGGATACCCTGCTCGCCCCATTCAGTCAGCTATGTTAGTGTCTGTGGGTGGTCTATCAGGACCTAGCCAGTCTTTTTCATACTCCAGTGGTTACCTCTCTTTATCTCCGTCAGCTCAGCGGCCTACCTTGGATTGTATATGTTATGAGTGTGGTAGAATGGGTCATATTAGAAGGTTTTTCTCTGAGTGCAAGGCAGTTTGGTCAGTCTAGCCAACAACAGGCTCCTAAAGCTCTAGTTTTAGTAGGTAAGAGAGGTAGTGGTAATAGTAGAGGTCGTCCATAGGATGGTCATGGGGGTCATCAGGCAGGTAGGGGTGGTAGTCAGCCCCATCGAGGTAGTTCTAATCTTGGCAGAGGTAATGTTCAGACTGGCAGTAGGGCCCATATCTATGCCTTTCCAGGCAGTCCCGAGGTAGAGGCATTGGACGTTGTTATTACAGGTATTATTTTTGTCTGTGACCAGATGGCCACTATATTATTTGATCCTAGCTCTACTTTTTCATACGTGTCTGCTAATTTTGCTGTGGGATTGAACATAGTGTGTGATTTTCTTGACTTTTTGATTCACGTGTCAACTCCTATTGGTAATTCTGTTATGGTTAATAGAGTTTATCATTCTTGTTCAGTTATGTTTATGAGGTATCATACTTAGGAAAATTTAGTTATTCTACACATGGTAGATTTTGATATAATTTTGGGTATGAGTTAGTTGTCTCCTTATTATCTTATATTAGATTGTCATGCTAAGACAGTGACTGTGGCTATGCCGAGAATGGATAGACTTATGTGGGAGAGTGATTATAGTCCTGCTCCAATAAAACTTATTTCCTTTTTATGTGCAAAGAGGTTAATTGGGAGAGGTTGTTTGGCCTTCCTAGCACATCTTTGGAACATTTCCACAGAGGTCCCATCTATTGAGTCAGTTTCTGTGATATGTGAGTTCCAAGAAGTTTTCCTGCATATTTGTCTGGTATGCCGCCAGACCGTGACATTGACTTCTGTGTTAATCTAGAGCCAGGTACGCGTCCTATTTCTATTTCTTCCTATAGAATGGCTCCAATTGAGTTGAGGAAGCTAAACGCTCAGTTGCGAGATTTGTTGAGTAAGGGTTTTATTCATCTGAGTGCCTCTTTATGTGGTGCACTTGTCTTGTTTGTAAAGAAGAAGGATGGTAGTCTTCGTATGTGTATAGATTACAGGCAGTTGAACAAAGTCACGATCCATAACAAGTATCCTTTGCCTCGTATAGATGATTTATTGACCAGTTGCAAGGTGCATCCATATTCTCTAAGATTGATTTGAGGTCCGGGTATCATCAGCTCAAGATTTGACCTGACGATATTCCTAAGACTGCTTTTCGAACTAGGTATGGGCACTATGAGTTTATTGTGATGTTTTTTAGGTAGACTAATGCCCCAGTTGCTTTTATGAGTTTGATAAATGGGATATTTAATCCCTACTTGGATTCTTTTGTGATTATCTTTATTGATGATAGTTTGGTTTACTCTAAGAGTAAAGAGAAGCATGAGAATCACTTAAGGATTGTTTTGGGTTTTTTAAAAGAGAAAAAGCTTTATGAAAATTTTTCTAAGTGTGAGTTCTGGTTGGCTTCTGTATCCTTTTCGGGGCATGTAGTTTCGAAGGAAGGAGTGATGGTAGACCCACAGAAGATTGAAGCGGTTAAGAATTGGACTAGTCCTACTTCAGTGATGGAGGTTCGTAGCTTTGTTGGCTTAGCAAGTTATTACCATATGTTCGTGAAGGTTTTGCTTCTATTGCTATTCTATGATCCGGTTGACTCAGAAGGATATACCTTTTATTTGGTCTGATGAGTGTGAGGGGAGATTTTAAAAGCTCAAGACCTTGTTGACTACCGCTCCTATTCTTGCCTTGTCAGTAGAAGGTAAGGCTTTTATTATAAATTGTGATGCCTCACATTCTGGTTTAGGTGTTGTGTTGATGCAGGAAAAGATTGTTATTACTTATGCTTCGAGGTAATTGAAGCCCAATGAGAAGAATTATTCCACTCATGATTTGGAGTTAGCTGCTTTAGTTTTTGCTCTTAAGATATGGAGGCATTACTTGTATGGGGATCGTTGTGAAGTGTTCACCGATCACCGCCGTTTACAGTATGTGTTCACGCAAAGGGATTTGAATTTGAGACAGCGTAGATGGATGGAATTTCTTAAGGATTATGATATCACCATTCTCTACCATCTGGGGAAGGCTAATATGGTCGCTGATGCAGTGGGCAGGAAGTAAAAAAGAATGGGTAGTTTGGCTTATTTGAATACTTGCAGGCATCCGTTGGCTAGAGAGATTCAGAATCTATCTAACAAGTTTGTTTGACTTGAGGTGACTGAGAGAGAAGGAATTTTAGCCAGCATTGAGGCAAGATCCACATTTCTCGATCAAATCAAGGCTAAACAATTTAAGGATTCTAAGTTAAGCAAAATTCATGATAAGGTTTTACAGGGTGAGGCCAAGGAGGCCATTATTGATGGTTACGACGTGTTGCAAATTAAAGGGCGAGTTTGTATACCTTGTGTTGATGATTTTATTCCTACTATTCTAGCTGAGGATCATTGTTCGAAGTATTCTATACATCCTGGTGCAACCAAGATATACCGTGATTTAAGGCAGCATTACTGGTGGGGTAGAATGAAGCGTGACATAGTTGATTTTGTTACTAAATGCTAGAGTTGTCAGCAGATAAAGTACGAGCATCAAAGCCTGGTAGTACTCTTCAGAGAATGCCCATTCCTGAATGGAAATAGGTAAATGGTCTTCCCAAGACTTTAGGAAAGTATGATTTTATATGGGTTATTGTGGATAGGTTGACGAAATCTGCATATTTCATTCCAGTTCAAATGACTTCTAATGCAAAAAAGTTGGCCAAGATTTATCTTAAGGAGATTGTTCGGTTGCATGGGGTCTTAGTTTCTATTATCTCGAATAGGGGTACTCAATTTACCTCTACCTTTTGGAAGAAATTGTATGAGGAGTTGGGCACAAAGTTGGACCTTAGTACAGTTTTTCACCCTCAGACCGATAGGTAGTTCGAGCAGACAATTCAGGTGGTTGAGGATATGCTTCGTGCATGTGTGATGGATTTTAGAGGTTATTGGGATTAGTTTCTACCTTTGGCCGAGTTTGCATATAATAATAGTAATTATTCGAGTATTGACATGGCACCATTTGAGGCATTATACGGAAGGAGGTGTAGATGCCCTATTGGGTGGTTTGATGCTTTTGTGGTGAGACTGTGGGGTACTGATCTATTGAGAGACTCGTTAGAGAATGTCAGGTTCATTTAGGAGAAACTTATAGTGGATCAAAGAAGAAAAAAGTAGTATGCGGATCAAAAAGGAAGAGATATGCACTTTATGGAGGGTGAGCAAGTGTTGCTCAAAGTATCCCCTATGAATGGTGTAATACGTTTTGGGAAGCGAGGTAAGCTTAGTCCTAGATATATTGGGCCATTTATGATTCTTCAGCGCGTGGGGCCGGTGGCCAATAGGTTGGCATTGCCTCCGAGTTTGTCGGGAGTTCACCCCGTGTTTCATGTATCGATGTTAAAGAAGTTTCATGGTGATGGTAACTACACAATTCACTGGGATTCAGTCATGTAGATGAAAACCTCTCTTGTGAAGAGGAACCTGTTGCTATTCTTGATAGAGATGTCCATAAGTTGAGGACTAAAGAGATTGTGTTGGTGAAGGTCCAGTAGAAGAATCGTCCTATTGAGGAGGCCACTTGGGAGACCGAAGTGGACATGCGTAGCAAGTATCCATATCTTTTTACGGATTTAGGTAAGTACTTGTTTTACCTTCTTGTCTTGTGTTTACCGTTTCAGGGAGAACGATTGTTTAATTGGTATCTGATGTAACGACCCTCCCGGTCGTTTGTGAAATTGTCTCATCTTTGCTATTTTAGCGATCTCCCTAGTTTGAATACGTGGATTATGACTCATGAGATGAGTAGTATCAATTCTTGAGGTGTTTGGAAGTTTTAAGTATTTTAAATAATTATTTAATTAATAAATTAGTGGGTTAAAATAATAATTTATTTACTTATGTGGTTAATACAAGGATAAATCTAAGTGAAAAGGGTTTATTATATTTAACAATGATAAAAGCAGAAAGTGAAGAAAGTTGGGCACAGAAGTTGCAACGTAGGTTTATTTCTCACTGAAAAGGATAGAAAATTTTAAGAAAGAGTAACCGTGGAGGCATCGGCACCATAGGTAAGGAATTAGCTTTCTGCTATTGTTAATTGTGGACAATTGATGGAATATTTTGTTAACTAATTATAATTGTGCGTGTAGAATACAGATGTAATGTTGCCAACTTATAGTTGTTTGTTTCCATAGCTAGAGTACAAAAATTAATGATTAGGCAATGATAGGTTAATCATTAAGAAATTATCATGAAAAATTAATTGATTTCTTACCATTTATGGCTTTCAAAACCCATTGTTACCTTTAGCTAGTCAATATTCTCATATGATTTCAGTTATATTCATGACCGCATTTATCCAAAACTTGGTAGTCTACAATTGAGGATCTGGTTTTCAATTGGTACGTATGTGCATTAGGTTTTAAGAGTCATGTTTCCACTGAAGCTATGAAAACGTGATAACAGTAGAATATTAGAGAATTTTGTTTATACTATAATTTAAATTAAGTTAAAAGAATTTTGGTTTTGTCTTTATTAAGAGGTTGATTTTGTCTTCATTAATAAATTGTCTTGAAAAATAAAATTTAATAATGTGAGGTTTAAGTTAAGGCATTTGGGCAGCCACTGTTTCGATGGTTCACTTCAATTTTGAATTGAACCCTAATTAAATTAAAAATAATCATAATAGTAGGGATTTTTCTAGATTCGTATTCTTATAAGGATTATATATTTGAACAGATTGTGAACATTCCAAAATTTTGAGAAAGGACAAGGCACTTGTGGACTAGTGAAATTCACATTCCTTGGTTAAGGTAGGTTACCATTTAGTTTTAGTTTAGACTCGACTTAATTGTGTGTATGCTCCTAAATTGGACACTGTTGATTGGTATTCAAACATGCTTGAAATTGTTGATGGTTGGATTGTTAATGCGTGTATAAATGTTTATTGAAAATTTACTTGATGGAATTGTCTTATGACTTTAAGAGTACTTGTAAACTTGGTACATTGTGTTGTGTGCTATGAAGTTGTGTAAATTGATATTTATAATACTTGTTTCTGATGGATCAGGTACCACGCCGGTACGGTTATGTATATGTTGAAATGGGTACCACATCGGAACGAATATATATATGTTGGATCGGATACCATGCCAGTACGAATATGTATATATTGGATTGTGTACCACGCCGGTATAGATATGTATATGTTGGATTGTGTACCATGCCGGTACGGATATGTATATGTTAGATCGGGTACCACGCCGGTACGGATATGTTATGTTAGATCGGGTACCAGCTGGTACGGATATGTATATGTCGGATCGGGTACCGTACTGATATAGATATGTATATGGTGAATCGGGTACCATGCCGGTAAGGTACATGAACATAAATTATTCCCTGCAATTCAGGACTATTTTGACAAAAATAAGTCCCATAGCATGTGTGTACATAATTGTGTTGATTTTGTGGATGTTTACACTATGGTTGATTCTCTTGATGGTTATGAGAGTTGTTTGTGAGCACTATTTGACCTGTTATTGCTGTGTTGCTGATTCATTGAGTATTTGTTATGTGATGAAGTATGTCTACTTGTTATTTGATTTATGTTGTGTACATGTTATTAAGTTGAGTTGGCCTATGATACCTACCAGTACATAGTGATTTGTACTGATACTACCTTGTACTCTTCTTTTGTTGAGTGCAGAATGTGTTCCAGAGGCTAAGACACGACCTGACCTATAGAGTTTGATAGCAGATCTTGATTCGAGGGTGAGCACTCCCTCTTCAGGCTGCCACGGGTCATCTTATTTGTTATTGTCCGTCTTTCGGGCAATGAAACATTCCTCATTTTCTTTATTTTGGATATCTCTTTAGACATGATTTTTGTTAGTTGTTCTTATACGATGACTTTCGTGTCTTGAGGATTTTAGTAAGTAGTTTATTTGATTTCTGTATAATTAATGATTAATCCTGGATTATTGTTATTATATTGATTTTATGATAATATCGTCTTAATATTGACTAAGTGATTAGGTAATAGTTCGATTTAGATGGTCCTCCCACAAGAAGATTAGTATGGGTGACACTCATGACCATTTGGGTCATGACAAAAAAATCTTACTGTTAAGCAATACATACAAAAGTATATAAAATATTCATTGTTGTTAAAATTAATCTAAGAAATAGCAACATAAAGAAGAAGTAAACAAGAAAATATGGAGACAAGACAAGAGATCTTTTCATTCTTTCAAGTATTTCAATTGTTTAAGTGTATACAATATGAATCCTTATGCCTCTATTTATACTATCATATAGAGGCATGGAAAAGGTTTTCATAATAATGATATTAAACAAGAATATTACGGGGGAGGTTAAAGGGTGTGAGAGTTACACCCATGATAGTGTGTAGGGTAACGGAGGATTAACTACACATCATGGAGAAGATGAGTGGGAGTTAGTTAATTCTAAGAGTTATGGACATCCACCATAAACATATTATTTTGTAACACTCCCCCTTGGATGTCCATAGATGATGTGTCTCGTTAAAACCTTACTAGGCAAAAACCCTGTTGGAAAAAATCCTAGTGAGAGAAAAAGAGTACACATATCTTATAATACACGTTTGTTTGTTGCCTCTTAAAAACCTTGCCAGGAAAACCCATTGGGACAAAAATGAGACAAAGGAAAAAAAGTGCAATGCATATTTTACTCTCCCTAATGCAAATATCATTTCACTTCTCAAAGACTCTATCTCCAATCTTATCTGTCAGCTTTAAATATTGATATTCACTGTGCCTTTGTGATCAAAACACATTCATAAAGATGTTGCATTCTTGAACTCATCCTGATATGTTGTTTTCTTGTTTCTTGGATGTGTTAAACCTTTGAACTCAGCCAAATAAATTTTTGACAATTACTTTATTTGTAACCTCATTGTCACAAGTCATTTGCACATTGAACTTGTTCGTAGCAACAACCATCTTGTTGTGAACTCTTTCATTTTAAATTGACTGTAGGTCAAATATTTTACCTGGAGTTGTATAATCAACAATCTTTTCGCAATATTTGTTAGAAATAATAAATTTATATTAATAATATTTGATTTCAATCACATTCACATAAAAGTGAATTATGTTTTTTTACACACTTATAAAAATTATCATCTCATGTATAGAATGGCAGGATACATAAGTGCAACAATTGCACTAATACATGATATTTTCTAACCATTTCATGAGATCAAAATTGATCTTTCTTTATGATAAGTAATTTCTCAATCATTGGGATATTCAATGGATCGAATATCTTTTAAATCCTTCAAGGATTTTCCTATAATATTTGTCATCTAGATAAACATGACAGTCATTCGTTATATGCATTCAAGATTTTCAGACATTGACAGATTTAAAGAAATCTTATTGCATCCACCATAGGAGAACAGTTCTCCAAACAATAACGCCAAGACTTTGCAAATAACTTTTATGCCTCAAGGCACAAGTCGTATTTTATATCTTATGATTTTACTTTTCGCACAATCACTAATTTGTATCCCACTGACATTATACCTTAGTCTATGGACTAATTTCAAAATGTCACTTTTCAAGTGAAACATAATATACTTGAATTGCGTATTTTATCTGTCTACACTATTCGACAAATTTAAATTCAATATCCTCTTTATCATTTATAATGGTGAGCGCTATGTTATATCAAAAGATACCATCAATGGTTATTTGATATCGATTTCATTACGACAGAACATATAAAGATCGATCTCTTTATTTTCATCATTTTCGGGTACCTGAACCTTTGCCAAGGTTTTATGAACAGTTACGTCATGGTGTTTTTAAAGAACTTGCCTCATTATCATTGACCATATTTATCATTTGCTCCTCTCCTTGTTCAAGGAGTTTTGTGTTTGAAATCTATTTGTCTGTCACACTTTAGATGTGTCATAGAATCTGTCCTTCAAGGACTTCTCGTCGGAGCATTTATAGCTGAATTATAGCATATGATCAGTTTGACAATGAACTTGCAATATTTTCCAAATCATGAATTATCAATTGAACTTCAAGTTCACTATTATTTTAATTATGAGGATCTCGATAATTCATTCCATACATTTCAGCTATAATCATATCTCCCCCTAATGTTAGAAAATTTAACATTCAACCCAACTTTATTTGGAGATCGATCTTTGTGCGTGGTGGATATTGCATATTTAAATTAGATAGATTTTAATTGGTTCCTGACCCTGAACCAACAATATAGGGGAACCTTGTTAGCTTGATGCATATAAATTTTGCTATATTTAAATAAATTCCTCATACCAAATTTGCTTTTTGGTAGAGTTGTTCTCATAATCAATGGTCCAGCTATAATTGGAGGCACACAATTTTCTGCTAAATCAATCAGCATTATCAACTTTTATAGAATGGAACCATGCTCACAATTTAACAATTTGAGCAAACAAACTTGCAAAAATCAAATTTCAAGTTGATAGCAAAGCACATGTGACCAACCATAGAAGCATCTCATTTCATAATAAATGGTCTACATGGCAGGTGAACGGGCCCATATTCACCATGCTGTATGTTCCAAGAATTTAGGAAATATAACCATAACCTTAGTGGGTGTAGTATTTTATCGTGAGAACAAGCAACATAAGACAATTCTTGAAGAATCTTTTATTTCTTCAATGTAAAACCTCATGAATTCTCAATTATCTTTACATCACATTTGAATCGGGATGGTCAACCAATCATGTCAACGTATATATTTTCTGTAAGCTTTTAGTTTACTATAGCATGTGATTTCATCACCATTCCCATATTGGTATCAAAAAACATGAGAAAAATAGGTATACTTTTCCATAAATATTTATAACCCATGAAGATATAAAAACTTTTCATAATTTATAGTCTCAAAATAATAATAATTTCTTTTCTTGTCACTTTTCCTAAAACTTTAAAAGTTCCTTAGGAGACTTACTACCATTTCAGTATCATAAATAATTTTATTCCTCCATGTAGTAATATATTAGCTTTTCGAAGCTATCAAAAACTTGTGTACTACCTATATTTCAAAACACCATTTGTATGGTGACATCTCTTTTTAGAGAGAAAATTATCGTCATTTAGTCAAAATTATTATATGCAAGGCCTCTTTCTTACTCTACTCTTGCATTTAACAATATATTTTTATAACATTTGGCAAAGTTTTTTTTTGGCGTACTATATTTATGCTATCAATGACAAATTCATTCGACCATACCATACTTGTTTTGGTCATGTCCAAAACCTTTATAGTCAAGAATCGCGTCTTGATTTTACCCTTTGATAGATCATGATAAAATATACTATAGCATCAATGACCTTTTTATACCAAATTAAAATTCTTTATTTCCCTCAAACCTTCGGTAGAGGTGAGTTTTGGTATTTATCAAACCATATATAAGAACGTCTTTATCCGTAAATTTTATCACATCTTAACACATTTATTTTCATGAACGGTCGGGCATCCACAATGTTTAACACAAGTCACACTCTCTTTAAGAATTGGACTATAATCGTATGTGCTTAATAATTTATTTTATAAGTTCATTGACGTTCCTTGATATTTATCATATTTATAGACCCACCTCAATATCACTTAAAAGGCCAAGTGTATCTTCACTTTTATTCTTTTCTCTTTTGATGGAGGATTTATAAAACCTATGAAATTAGATTTCACAACTACTATGCGTCCACTACCTTTCTAATCAAATTGATGGTGAACAAAAAAAAATACCTTAACTTTTTGAAGGACAATTTTGAAAACCCGTAATATTATTTCTTTTACAATTACCACAATGATGACTATTAAATTTTTGTAACTTCACACCCATACATATTAAATTACTTGTCTTTTTTTGCAGACTTATTACGCAATGCTACCATATTCACATAAAAATGGAGCATATCAATATGACAGATTTCATAATTTTTCATCAAAATATATCATTTTGATTCAGTTATCAATATATTATGTTAGGACTTGAACCCAACATCTTTCCAATAAAATAAAATTTTAAGTGATAATTCGATGATTTTATTATCATAATACATCGAAATTCAAATCAATGTCTTGCTCTCTTAGTGTGATGAGACTTATTAATCAGGTGATACTATAAAATATACTATCTATATCATGTCACTGCATGATTCATCACATTTTTCAAACAAAATAAAAATATGTATTGTTTGTGTCAATATAGTCTCTAAACCATTTATTTATGTTATGTACACAACATTCACATGACTATTGATAAGTAGATATAAGGATGATTGCAAAGAAAATCAATTAAACATACTGAACATTAGATATGGTTATATTATCAACATTAATTGATATGGAAGATTAAAAATTAAATTAACAACATTAGGCATAATTACTGTAACGCCCCGAGTCTGTACCCCGAATGCTACACGGTGCTCATAATTTTAAGGGACCACAAGTTAACCTATGACTGGTACCTGCTGAAATAAATGAATAGTAATACTGTAATTATGCAAAAATTAGGCGAAAACTTTCCATATGGTTCAAAACTAAAAATAAATATTGAATACTGAAAACTGAATACTTAAATATCCATCTGAAATACTCTAGTCTAAAAGTCTCTAACTGTCTGAAATTGGAGTTGATGGGACAAGCCTCCAACTAACTCTGACTACTGAACTACTGATAAACTGAAGTAATAACTTTGTCCTCGAAATATGAGGACTCACTAATAAGTTTGTTACTGATAGGCTAGGCTACTAAGTACGGTCAGGAGCTCGTACGTCTGAACCTATGATATAAGACATCATAGCATAAAGAAAAATATTCATCAATACTTTAAATGTACTGGTATGCTAAGTGAGGTAGGATGATATATATGGGTTCATATGCATGAACAATAACTGACTAAGTAACATGAACATAATTAAATACGAGTACATGCATGAATACGTAAATTATAACTGAGGTCATGATAACACTGGATACTAAGTTCTGAATATGAATTTACTACTATCTGAGTTTTACTGATACTGTATTACTGATAACTGGGTGACTGTATCTAACAGTCCTAATTCTGTAAAACTGATCTGAGTTATATACTAAACTGAGTGACTATATCTGACAGTCATAAATCTGTAGAACTGAATTGAGTTCTCTACTGAGACTAAAATTAAAACTGTGGGAGGTAATCATCTAACTAACATACCCAAATAAGATAACTGAATTGGGGTACAATCTGTAACCCCAATTAGAAGGGTGTTAGTACCGTAGCACGGGTAAAGACAACTGGATCTAGGGTTAGTACTAGTCTAGTGGGTGACCCCTGAGATCAGTCCTGACTAGAGGGTGATCCCTGAGTATGTCAGTCCTATCTAACTAGTGACATCTAATAACCTACGCTCGCTACGTAGTTCTGGAAATTAGGGATTGCTTCTAGGGATCTCAGTTCTAACTAACGGGTGAGCCTCGATCCCTAGGCTTACTCGTGTTGAATCCTACTCCCAATTGAAAGACACTGAATTGATTATATGAATTAGACTAGACTAATACTGAGTTCTCTGAGTACTAAACTGATTACTGACTAAATTCTGTGAACTAACTGAGTTTACTGAGTTCAGAACTGAATACTACTGAGTTCTAAACTGAATACTAAACTGAGACTGATTAGTAAATACTATTGAAACTATTCTATAACTGCTATAGCTTTAGTAAACAGCTAGATTCTTTGGGTATTAAATACCCCAAGGACTCGATAACATGAAAAGTAAAACACTGCATTAATTTAGTAGCATAATAGTACTTGCTCACTAAAATGCATTCATTTAGATATTTTGTCAAACACTTGATATACATGATCTTTTATACATGCTAACATGATATAATTTTATTACTTAACTCATATGAACAATTCACCAAAACACTTGAAGAGTATAATTTATGCACACGACTGTAATACAACATGCAAGCATCATAACCATAATCCCAACTTACAATTTCAAAGGGGTTTTTATCATGAAACCATACCACAACCCACACATGCCATTTATTTCTCGTGAACATATAATTAATCATGGATTCTAAACTCAACTAACATCATAGTCATTAACACAATTAAATTTAATCATGAAATTTATCAAATCTATTTAATTATAGTTCAAAAGGTTTTTTGAGCTCCAAGGATGGAAAGAAACCCTTGGATGAACACTTAGCATACCGTAATCCTTGAATCCTTGAAGATTGATGGAGTGTTCTTGAGAATTGAATTTGAAGTTGATGTTCTAGGTTTTTGCTCTTGAGAGCAATTTGAGAGAAAAGAGTGTAATTTGCTTTGTGAGGGCTGCATTTCGTATTTTAGGGCCTGGGTTTGAAGTGATGAAAATATCCCATTTACCCCTTTGGATGTTTTTTTTAATAAATGAAAAACTGGCCTAGCGATGCGCAGATCGGCACGTCATATCATTGGCATCGATGCGATGACCAATTCACTGTGTTGAGTTCGTGTCGGTTTACTGAAATTTGCACTGAGAGATGGAGAAAAATATTCATTGATATGCTGAGAGACGCGACGCATCGATATCGCATCGATCCACTGGTTTGAGCTTTTAAATATGTTTCAAACGAAGTCTGAAAAACCCAAACTTTTTTCGAAAATACTCAATGATATTCCTGATCATGATTCAACTTAAAAATCAGTACTGTAAGGTCATGAGGGTCATGAAATAAAGTTGCCAACCTACGAAGGATAAAATAAATTCTAAGTGTAAACACTTAGCTGAAATTTCTAAGTCTGAGATCTCTTTTCAAACTTTAACGGACTGAGTTAATCTTGGAATTTTTGCGGGGTCTTACAATATCACCCTCTTGGGAACATTTGTCCTTGAATGAGACCGACTAAGCTAAGAAACACTGATAGGATGAGCTTACACATGAAACATACATATCTGATACATGGAACACCTGACTGAAGCTACTGATAAGCTGAGTTTTCAAACTAAACATGCAAATCTGATGCATGAGTACATGACTAAACTAATTCGTGAATGCATGACTGAATATACAACGATAATGGATACCAAGTTTGTATATGTAACTGAACATGGAACTAAGCCAATCTAAGGAAGACTGTTACCTTGGGTTGAGAATACTCATAAACCTGAGATCATTTACTAAACATACATAAATGGGAACATAAGAAGATAATTGACCTTGAAACGTGATACATGAACTAAATTTCATGGACTGAACTGAGCCCCTGAATACATGGCTTACGATTGATATTGGAACTTGAGGGTCCACCTATGAGTACCCACTACTCCAAACTGGATTCATTACATGAAGATAAGATGGAAGGTTTAGGTTATGAAATCTCGGGGGATTATAATGCATCTCCCGCTTGGGACATTATGTCCCATGAAGAATGCTGACTTAGCTGAGATACTGAGGAAAAACTGAGATGATGCACAGAGCACCTGCGAACTGAATCATGACTGTATATGGGGGATTTGAAACTGAGGCATGACACCCAAACTGAGTTGAACTCGCAACCACATGGTTGCTTGATCTTGGAATAGTTACATTAATGAGACTTCGGATAGTGCAACTATATGGAAGGATGGGAAACCCAACCATACGAATATTCTCTGCCTAATTACTAAATTGAGTTGCTGATTTTGTGGACTAACTTATGCTGAAAACATATATTCAACTGGGGCCTTTCTTTGACACTCTTTTTATAGAGTTCTAGCAGTTTTAGGGAGTAAGGAGTATTGGCATGGCTGAATAAAATAGCTGAATAAGAAAATTACATCCTGGCTAAAATTCTATAATATGAGTCGGGGCCTATAAAACCTCATCTAAGATGAGGTGACTAAGCCTTATGCACTGCAACTATAAATTTTCAAGCTTATACATATCTGTTGAATACTCTCTCAACTATACTCTCCACCTTAGTACAACACATCACCTAAGACTATTGAAAATATTCACATGGGTGCTGAGAACGAGTGCATAAACATACTAACTTATCTAATTATCTGAATATCTAATAGCTGAATACTAGACATGTAAGACTGAACTGTACTTAGTCTGAATAACTGGACTGAAACTGTAAAGTTTTATGCATAGGAGGTAATGACTGACTGTGTAACAGGAGATAACTAAGTTTGAATTCCTGAAAACTATATTATTTAAGAATGCAAGACTAAGCGTATAACATGATTCTAAAATATTATATAAACTAAGGTACTAAAATACTGATAACTTAAAAACTGATAACTGTACACTATGGTCAAGCAAACCTGAAACTGAACCGAGTTTCTGATCTGATTACTAGACTGAGACTGTGACTGACATAGTAACTAAGATGGTAATTGAGACTGTACTAGAACTTAATACTGTGTTCTGGTGACTACGTGATGGAGACTGATATAAATCGGGGATCTGAATAGACACTCATACTCTGTATTTTCTCAACTTCTCATCTTATGAAAAATTCTAATTTCCCTCCCTTCATGCACTAAATACGACTTCTTGCTAGCCATTTTCTTGCACACTAACTAGACATTCAAGCCTATCTTCATAACTACAGCCTTATGTAAAACAAGTATCCAATTGCTCATCACTATATTATTTCATAAGAAGAGTTCACTGAAGGGTTAAAACATGAGGACCTGAAGCATAAATGAATACTATACCAAACTCGACACTTACTAAGGCCTAAGGAATAGAATATTAACATCATGAATTTATCAAGAGATCTAAACTAAGGATATACATTTCATAAATCTGAGAAACTGAACACACTGTAAGGCATGAGTGCAGAAGTCATAAATTGCATGACCTGAGTTTGGAGTTTCTATATTCATAGAACATGATTCATAACACTGAGTGAACTGGAACTTTTTATACTAAGAACTATAAGCATACATGATTTTTTTTAACTTACACGAATATGGGCTATGATCATAGAGCTGACATGTAAGGCATGAGTAGACATCATGATAACTGAAGTATAAAACTTTGCACTGAGCTAAAAATAGGTTGGGAATCATTCCCTCCCACTGCTTGTCTACACATACTAACATTACGACTAGATCTGAAGGCCTGAATTTTTGAGATATCATAATCGGGTTGTTCCTGTATACCCACCAGGCTATGATAGACTGACCCACTGGGGGGAGATTAAGAAAGGTTCTGTTAAGCCTTTTAGTATGACTTTGAAATCGACCGATATATAAGGAGTTATAAAAGACAAAGAAGCTCTCAGATGTAATAAGACAAAACATGTAAATGAGAGATCTGTAACATACCAGTAATTGTATCAAGAGAACCTTTCTAATCTTATCTGGACTGGAGTGCATAAAGCCTGTTTAGGCATTGCCCACTGATGGCACTGGAAGTGGCACCCTACCTATTCGGGCGACCGAACTAAATTGAAGGACGGTTGGACTGACCCTGTTGGTGCAAATATTTCCCCCTCTGAGCTATAAATCTATACTCCCACATCCTGTGTCTTGGCTTGCCACATCCAAAATATATATCACTGCCAGCTCTACACATACGTAGGTGATGTCTATCATATTCTTCACAAAGCGGATGAGTACCACCACTGCTCACACTACCCTGAGTTTTAGAGCCTAGCGTCCCATCATGACTGCCATTCCTGAACCTTTGTACTGGTGTACTAGCTAAAGATGGAACTGGGGATGAAAACTTTTGACTAAATTAAGGATGGTTGCCACTCTCTAACCTTGGATGAGCAAAACTAAAGCTACCCGTTCTAGCTCTCTTATTTTCTCTCTTCTTCTTCTTAAGCTTCTGCTCCTCAATCTGTTGAACATTGACTATAAGCCTCAATATGTTCATATCCTTAATCAACATCGCAGTCCTGCACTCCTTGACCACACTCTCTGACACCCCAAACACAAACTTAGTCATTCTAGACTTATTGTCTGCTACTACATGTGGAGCATAGCTGGCTAACTAAGTAAACCTGAGGGAATACTCTTTCATACTCATATTGCCTTACCTGATTTGATGAACTCTAACACCTTGGATTCTCTCAGCTCTAGGGAAAGAATCTATCTAGGAAAGCGGTAGCAAACCCCTCACATTCTATGGGCTCTGCATCTATACCCCTGTCTACTTTCCACTGCTTAAACTACGTATGGGCTACATCTTATAGTTGATAGGCAGCTAACTCAGAACTTTCACTGGAAGTCACTCTCATAATAGCTGTGACTTTCTGAACCTGGTCGACAAACTCATTTGGATCCTCTTCTGACTTAGAACCCATGAAGGAAGGAGGGTTCATTCAGGTGAAGTCTCGAATTTTGGCAGCATCAGTATTGGCCACTAGATTGGCCTAAACAGCAGCTGGCCATTCATTCTGAGATGCTACTAAATTGGCAAGAGTAGTGAATGCAGCCCTGAATTCTGCATGAGAGACATGCTTTTCCAGGGGATCTGCTTGAACGGGCTGAGGTGCTGACTGGTTTTCTGTTCTTTATTCGTTGTTCTTTTTGGGAGGCATGTTCTATAAATGGAAGGAAAAGTGGATTAGACTAAGATTTTAACTTGATCTCATGCTCACTCGCACGACATGAATACTGAAAGAAGGGACACTTTTCCTAAAACATCTCATAGCCTCTTGTCCATAAGTGTGATGCGCTACACAGCCATACACAAGACTCTACTAGATGCAGATTTTAGACTTCCTAGGACTCTGTTAAACCTTAGGCTCTAATACTAAGTTTGTAATGCCCCAAGTTTGTACCCCAAGAGCTGTACAGTGCTCTCTCGAGGACCACAAGCTAACCTATGACCGGTACTTGCTGCAATAACTAAATAGTAATACTGTAATTATGTGGAAATTAGGCAAAAACTTTTCATAAGGTTCAAAACTAAAAATAAATACTGAATACTGAAATATCCATCTAAAATACTCTTGTATAAAAGCCTCTAACTATCTGAAATTGGTGTTGCTGTGATAAGCCCCCAACTAACTCTGACTACTGAACTACTAATAAACCAAAGTAATAACTTTGTCCTCGAACTATGAGGACTCACTAATAAGTCTGTTGTTGATAGTTTGGGTTGCTAAGTACGGTCAGGTGCCCGTTTATCTGAACCGATGATATAAGACATCATAGCATAAAGAAAAATATGTGTTAGTACTTTGAATGTGCTGGTATGCTAAGTGAGGTAGGATGATATGCATGGGTTCATATGCATGAATAATAACTGACTGAATAACATGAACATAACTGAATACAAGTACATGCATGAATATGTAAACTGTAACTGAGGTCATGATAACACTAGATACTGAGTTCTGAATACAGATTTATTGCTATCTGAGTTTTGCTAATACTGTATTAAGATAACTGGGTGACTATATCTGACAGTACTGATTCTGTAAAACTGATCTGAGTTATATGCTAAGCTACGTGATTGTATCTGATAGTCATAAATCTATAAATCTAAATTGAGTTCTATACTAAGACTGAAACTGTAGGAGATAATCATCTAACCGATATGCCCCAAATAAGATAACTGAATTAGGGTCCAATCTGTAACCCTAATTGAAAGGGTGTCAGTACCGTGCCACAGATAAAGACAGCTGGTTGTGGGGTCAGTCCTAGTATAACGGGTGACCCCTGAGATCAGTCCTGCCTAACGGGTGATTCCTAAGTATGTCAGTCCTATCTAACGGGTGACATCTCATAACCTACGCTGGCTATTTAGTTCTGAAACTTAGGGATTTCTTCTAGGGATCTCAATCCTAACTAACGGGTGAGACCTCATCCCTAGGCTCACTCAGTACTGAATTCTACTCCTAACTGAAAGAGACTGAATTGATTATATGAACTGGACTAGACTAATACTGAGTTCTCTGAGTACTGAACTGATTACTGACTGAATTCTGTGAACTAACTGAGTTTACTGAGTTTAGAACTGAATATTACTAAGTTCTGAACTGAATACTGAACTGAGATTGATTACTGAAAACTATAAAAACTATTCTCTAACTGCTATAGCTTTAGTAAATAGCTAGATTCTTCGGGTATTAAATATCCCCAGGACTCAATAGCATGAAAAGTTGAACACTGCATTACTTTAGTAGCATAATAGTACTTGATCACTAAAATGCATTCATTTAGATATTTTGTCAAACACTTGATATACATGAGCTTGTATATATGCTAACATGTTATAATTTCATTACTTAACTCACATGAACATTTCACCAAAACATTTGAAGAGCATAATTTATGCACACGACTGTAATCAACATGCAAGCATCATGACCATAATCCCAACTTACAATTTCAAATGGGTTTTTTTAACATGAAACCATACCACAACCCACACATGTCATTTATTTCTCATGAACTTGTAATTAATCATGGATTCTAAACTCAACTAACATCATAGTCATGAACACAATCAAATTTAATCATGAAATTTATCAAAATTATTTAATTGTAGTTCAAAAGGTTTCTTGAACTCCAAGGATGGAAGGAAACCCTTGGATGAACACTTAACATACCTTAATACTTGAATTCTTAAACATTGATGGAGTGTTATTGAGAATTGATTTTGAAATTGATGTTCTAGTGTTTTTCTCTTGAGAGCAATTTGAGAGAAAAGTGTGTAATTTGCTTTGTGAGGGCTGAATTTCATGTTTTAGGGGTTGGTTCAAAGTGAGGAAAATGTCCCTTTTACCTCTCTGGATGTTGTTTTTAATGAATGAAAAACTTGCCTAGCGATACGCAAATCAATGCATCGCGTCGTTGGCATCGACGTGATGGACAACGCTCTGCGTTGAGTTCACTTCAAAAAAATATTCATCAATGCGATGGGCAATGCGGCACGCCGAGATCGCGTCGATCCACTGGTTTGAGCTTTCAAATGTGTTTCAAATGAAGTCCAAAAAATCCAAAACTTGTTCGGCAACACCCACTGGCATTCTTAATCATGATTTAACCTAAAAAATCATTACTTTAAGGTCATGAGGGTTGTGAAATAGAGTCGCCAACCTATGAAGGCTAAAATAAATTCTAAGTGTAAACACTTAGTTGAAATTTCTAAGTCTGAGACCTCTTTTCAAGCTTTAACGGACTGAGTTAAGCTTAGAATTTTTGTGGGGTCTTATAATTACAATAAAGGATGGAGATTTTCACCCGTGATATTTATGGCCTGCTTATAAGCTATACTAAATTTAAAAAGATAATACAACAACATACCCAGTGTATTCCCACCTAGTGGAGTCTGGCGAGGGTAGAGTATACGCAGACCGTACCACTACCTCAGAAGAAGTAGAGAGACTGTTTCTGATAGACCCCCGACTTAGGACCAATAATAGTATAACAAATACAAAAGATAAGTGCATATAAACTAGTATGGTACGCAAGACAAACTAACAATATAACAAACACAAAAAATAAGTGCATATAAACTAGTACGGTATGCAAAATAAACTAACACCGCTAGCCACGATCAAGAAACTCCAAAAACAAAGGAATACTCCCCTACTATTACCAACGCACTCCCACGCCCTAACCTTCTACCCTAATCTGCGTCATCCACACCTTCCTATCAAGTGTCATGTCCTCCGTAAGCTATAACTGCTCCATATCATGCCTAATCACCTTTCTCAAATATTTCCTTGAGATACCTCTACCTCACCTAAAACCATCCATAGCCAGTGTCTCACACCTCCACACTGAAGCATCAAAACCCCTCCTCATCATGTTCCTAAATCAATATAACCTCACTTCTCATATCTTGTCCTCCAGCGAGGCAACTCTCACCTTCTCCCAAATAATCTCATTCCTTACCCTATCTTTCCTGGTATGTCATACATCCATCACAACATTCTCATCTCCGCCACCTTCAACTTTTGGATATGGGAGTTCTTAACTAGCCAACACTCCGCTTTATACAACATAGCCTACCGGACTACCACTCTACAGAACTTACCTTTAAACTTTGGAGGCACCTTTTTATCACATAAACTCCTAAAGCGAGCCTCCATTTCAACCATCCTACCTCAATACGATGCATGACATCCTCGTCAATCTCACCATTTTCCTGAATTATATACTCCAGATACTTGAAACTCTCCCTCTTCTAAATAGCGTGAGATTCCATCTTCATAACCACTCCAGCCGCCTGCTACACATCATTGAACTTACATTTCATGTACTCCGTCTTGGTTCTACTTAACCAAAATTCTTTAGACTCAAGCGTCTGCTCTAAATCTTCAACTTATCATTAACTCCACCCCGAGTCTCGTCAATCAATATCATGTCATCTGAAATAACATACACCAAGACACATCTCCTTTAATATGTCATGTCAAAAATCCATCACCAAGGCAAATAAAAATAGGCTAAGAGTCGATCCCTGGTTCAACCCTATCAAAACTGGAAAGTGCTCCGAATCTCTACCTATCATCCTCACACCAGTCTTCGCACCATCATACATATCCTAAATCGACCTAGTGTACGCCACGGGCACCCCTCTAGCCTTCAAGAACCTCCACAGAATCTCCCTAGAAACTCTGTCAAATTCTTTCTCAAGATAATATAAACAGAGAAAAATGATGCCTTTAAGAATTACCTAAAGATAACCAAAAAACCATAACTCTTGCCAATAGGTATTTTTCTACATAATATATCCTTACTTTTAATATCTTGAGCTTCGTGCTGATAACGTGTTAAAATCAATGTAATTAATAGCAACATGAAGAAGAATTAAACAAGAAAATAAGGAGACAAGACAAGAGATCTTTTCATTCTTTCAAGTATTTCAATTACTCAAGTGTATACAATATGAACCCTTATGCCTCTATTTATAATATTATATAGTCATACAAAAGGTTGTCATAATGATGGTATTAAATAAGAACATTATGGGAGAGCTTAAAGGGTGTGAGAGTTACACCCATAATGTTGTGTGGAATAATGAAGGATTAACTACACATCATGAAGAAGATGGGTGAGAGTTACTTAATTCTAAGAGTTATGGACATCCATCATAAACATATTATTTTGTAAAAATTGTATGTAAAGTAATCATAAATTGTACCAACTTTACTCTGACTATAATGGAATCAAAATCTGAACATACTTTATTTGATAAAGTTGAAGAAAGATAACTAGTCACACATAATATGAAATCTGAATCACATTTTGAATAATCTCGATGTTACATTACACAAAGAAAGATCAAGGATTACCTCTTCTGAAAGTAATTCACAACAATAGCAAAAAGAAGCCACGAACTCGAAAGTATGAACCAAACATCAAACTCTAACTTGGTGTATACTCGTTTCTCCTTTTCTTTTCTCGTTTTTGTTTTTGCTCATTGTTTTTGCTTTCTTTCTTTTTTTCTTTATCTATGTTCTTTTCTTCTTCTTTTGTTTCACTTCCTTTTTTCTCAAATGTTGTTCTCCTCTGAAATTTTTTTTGGTAAACTCCTCTCAAGTGTTATTGTATATTGATGTTGTCTGTCTATGTATATTCGTTTGGTTGTTGTAGGGTGTGTATATAAAGGGACGTGAAGGGGGAGTTAGGGAAGTTGAGAAAATATGGGAGTGGTTTTAGTTTAGTGGGGAAAGGGTCACTAAGGGTGGTTTTAGGTTAATGGGTAGATTAGGATAATATTTTTCATTTTTTTTAAATCAATAAATAATAATAATAATAATAATAATAATAATAATAATAAAACTTTTAAAATAAATAAATAAATAAAATATTCATTGGTTAATTTTTATACTTAATATAATATAAGAAAAATTTATAACTAGCCTAAAATAAAATATAATTAAGATAATACTAGAACAACTAGCTTATTTATTAAAATTAAAAAGTAAATATATTTTTTGAATTTTTTTCGTATTATTTAAAAAATAAAAATAAAAATATCTCAAAATGTAACTTTATTTATTTATTTATCTATTTTTAAACTAAAAATTTTTAAAAATAAAATAAGAACTAAAATAAAGATTGAACAAAATATAAATATCTGATGTCGAAAAATAGGTTAAAACTTGGGGAAGGTCAAAAATGACGTATCTACAACCTACAATTTCTTCTAAGCTCTAGACTTCTAAACATATATCATTTTCACCTGGATAATCCAACATGCTATTGACATCCATTTTATTGCGATAATCGAGGTCATTAATTATGACCTCAAGTTCATAAATGTCGAAAACACTCTTTAGATTAATAAATACTAATCTACCAATTAAATAAAATCTCTACAAAATAATAATATTGTATGATCCTCACAATATTAATTTAGAGAGATTCTACTGTATTTAAGAAATAAAGATAATTTTGGTCTTAATTAAATGTAAAAATTATCGACTACTTCTTTCATTTGAATTTATTAGTCATATTTTGATTTGACACACTCATTAAGAAAATAATGATTGGTATAATGACTTTATCATATTACCCATATTAATTGATGTTTAGTAATATGTATTAAAAATGATTTGAATAATAAATAAACAAGTAAAAAAAACAATCAAATTAGAAAAATATTATCAAATAGATTTGAACGGAGAAAGTAAATGTATAACTAGCCGTTGCCTAACAAATTCAAGTTCCCTATTGAGAGAGTATTAATAACAATAGTCTCTGGTAATTAATTATTACAAGTGCTTGGTTGGACATGATTTATTTATTTTTTTTAAAGTCAATATTTCCAAAATATTGCCTAATATACATTAAAATGATTTTTCAGTAAATTTTTAAAAATAAATTTTCAGATTTACTCATATTTTTTTTCTTTTGAATATCACTCAATTCACATTCGCATCAAAATTACTTTTTCCATTTGTTTTTATTTGTTACTTTTTGACATGACACACTCATTAAGAAATTTATGATTGATATGACTATTTTATCATATTATTCTTATTAATTGATGTTTAGAGTAATATATCTATAATCTATAATCTATATCTATATGTATAATCTATAATCTATAATTTTATAATATATTAAAAGCATGAAGATCCTTAAAAAAGTGATTCAAACTTTTTGTCCTTCATTAAAAGACGCCGCTTTCAACAAAATCGTCTTTTTATAAATTTTTCTCCAATTATTATATCATTATTTTAATGATATTAAATATTAAAAATAATAAATATATTAAAAACTAAATGAAGAAGGTTTTGTTATTACGGTTAAATTCCAACACAAAAAATCTTTTTTCCTATTAAAGTAGGCTTGTCCAAAAATATGACAAAAAAAGTCCCAAAAATAGACAAAATACGACCCAAAAAAAGGAAAAAAGAATTCTACTAATACTAGAATTTTTAAGTTTATGGGACACTTCTAAATTAATTGGTTTTACCTTATTTTAAATTTTTTTATAATTCCATTTGCATAAAATCTTGATCAGACTTTACCTACGCTGCTTCTTCTACACTCATTCTTCTACTGTAATTTTGATTTCTTATATTCAATATTATACCAACGTGGTTTGCTGCTTCTTCTACACTCATTCTTCTACTGTAATTTTGATTTCTTATATTCAATATTATACCAACGTGGTTTGTTAGCTCTTAATTCATGGATTATTAAGTAAATAAGAGAGAGGATATATTATGAGTTTTGTAAACTAATTAAACATAAGATTCACTTAACAGGAACCTTTCTTCAAAAATCTGCTTTGAATTCTAAGTATTGTCGCTCTCTTATTCATATTGTCATTCTTATTCATGTTTGTCATTGATCGTTGGTGTTTACTTTGGGAATAAAAATCCATATTTCAAGAATTATTTCTTGTGAATTGAGGTAAATTTTCTATATCTCTCTACAATAAATAAAATTATTATTTTATTTATTTTCTTCAATTATTGTATTATTATATTTATAATATTAGCGACACTCCTAAAATATATAGGAGGAGAATTAATTAATATTTTCATGTTGGTTGTGAAAGTTGTCATTTCCTCATTTTTGGGAAATTTCTTGTTTTGGCAAAATTCAGAGGTATGATAATAATATACTACAAATAATATATCTACAATACAAATCTATTTTTGGCAAACTTCTTTCCTTATTTTGTGTAAAATTCGGTAGTATTCTAATTAAATACAAATAATATATATGTAATAAAAATCATATAGGAGTAGAAGGATTTTAAGATTTAAAATTTGATATATCATATAATGTAAGAAAAAATAACTTAATTAATCAACTAGATATAAAATAACTAAAGTAGAAAATAATATATATATATATATATATATATATATATATATATATATATATATATTGCATTAAAAGAAGAGTTTTATTTGCATGAAATTCAAATAACTTTGTTCTTTTCGTTGATAATAAACGTTGAAGTGAGACTTATCATACAATAATATATTTGAGATACAATATTTATTTATATCATTTAAATAGATATATTATTTTTTAACGTCAATATATTGCTACTTTCTAATAATATTATTCTTAATTCTTATGTACATTTTATTGATTGATGTGAGAGACACGTGTAAAGTACGTACACTAATCTAGTATACTAAAAGTATGAAAACGCTTAGAAAAGTGATTTGAACTTTTTGTCCTTCATTAAAAGTCTCCACAATAGATAAAATAGTCATTTTACTATTTTTATAGAATTATTATTTCATTATAGTTATAATATTCTAAACAAGGAGTCCTAAAATATATGGTAAGTTTTAAAAATTAAGAAGTATTAAAATATATGATACAACAGAATATATGGTAAGAATTATTACAAAATTAAAAATTATTGAGTACTAAAATATATGGGGCGGGGGGGAGAAAAACTTGAACACTTTGTTTTTTTGGGCAAAAGAAGTACACCTTAATACTAATTTCCTAGGATAAGTTCAAAAGGTAAAAAGAATAACTAAAATAAGTAGATAACTTGTTATTATTATTCTAAAATTGTTGTTGTAATTCTTTAATTTAATTGTCATTATTATTATTTGATAATATATTTTTTCTTAAATTATTAATTAATTATTTTTACAAGATTTAAAATTAAAGAATTCTACAATATGGGATGATTTAAGTGAATTAATAATGAAAAGAATTAATATTGATAAATATATGAGACTCCTAAGTATAAGAAAAATTTGTAGGTAAAGGTGACTACTAAATATACGGAAAGTTTATGTGAAAGTTGACCCCTAAATATATGGAAAGACTACTAAAGTTTATGAATTCTCCACTTCTATAAAAGATTTTATAATAAACAAAAATCTTAATTGGGCATTGCCAACGCAAAAAAAGTAATATGTTTTGTTGCTTCTCTTCATCGAAGCTATATTTTTGTTCGTTATGACTTCTGATCCACCAACTATTGTTTTGATTGCAAGGATGTAAAGGGCAAGGAAGAACACTGAACACGGAATAGCGTATTTAGAATTTTTTACAATTTTTATTATTAATTTATCACAATACGTGTGAGAATTTTCTATTTTTGTAATTTTTATGTTTGAGTTCTTATAGTGCACTTTTTTATGATCATGTAAAATAGTTTTAGCGAAGTCTTTTTTGTTAGTTTGTTAGGAAGAGCGTACAATAGCCACAACTATACATAGTGATATTATTATTTATTATTTAAGCATACAAAAAGTTATCAAACACAATTGTGAATTTGTGACATCTAATTAGAAGTCCTTTATTTTTTTTCTAAGCATGATATTCTTAATGTTTTTCTATTCTACTGTAATACCCCGTACTTTTTCCTAGCTTGAAATTATCCCAAGAATGTTAGAAGATTTCTTTGAAAGATGAATCCATTTTGTACACGTGAAATTTTTAAGATTTTTACTTTTTATCATGTGGGAAATTAAATAAGCTTTCCAACGATACCAATTTCGTCCAAATCCGGTATCGGATTAAAACGTTATGGACGTTTTACTCAGAGCTGCCAGAATCGCCCAGGTGCGACGGCCAGGTTGACGGACCGTCGACCTAGGGACGGACCATCGCCTTGACCGTTGTAGCCAAGGCAGTGAGGCAACCTTTTGGATAAGGTACGACGGACAGGTCGATGGACCGTCACCCAAGCCGTTGCTACTTAGGCAGTGAGTCCCTATTCTAGTCCACCAACGATGGACGAAACGACGGACCGTCGATCCAACAATAGGCCATCGCATGACCCATCGGAAATTCTGTTCAGTTATTTTTAAGTCATTCTTAAAGGGGCTATTTGGTCTTTTACCACCCGTTTATATACCTAGTAATATCCGACCAAGGCTTCTAAATTCATTATTCTTTCACAATATCAAATTAGGGTTTCTCTCAAAGATAATCCCCAAGAACAAGATCCAAATCCTTTTTCAAGAAACTAAGAAATTCAAGTTCTTCAAGTCCAAGAACTTCAACAAACTCACTACCAGGTATGCATATTGTTCATTCATGGATTCCTTTCGTCCATGAAGCCCAAGAATCTCTTTTCAAAGTTCAAATGTATGGATTTCTTTATGAATTTCATGTTGGGTTTGCTTTTATTCATGTTGATAATGACCAATTGAATTCTAATCCATGTTGGGTGATCAATTTTATGCGGAATTAATTAGTATAGGTGTAGATTCATGTGAACCTATGATTAAACCCTTGGATGATGAAATTAGAGTTGAATCATGATGTTTATTTGTTGTATAATGTTGTCTACATATACTATGCTTTCCATGTGTTTGATTGAATGCCCATGCGAAGGAAAAGTGCCGAACTAGTATGATATTATGCAATCCTCATGTATGTACAAGTTTATGCATATCACAGGTTTGATAAAATGCCTTAATAAATGAATTATGAATTATGATGTTGGTTATGTATTCAAGAAAGTCATGCTTTATCAGTTTCTTTCTATCGAGTCCTAGAGGTACATGTACCCAAAAATTTAGCTATATTCCTAGAGCCAAGTTCAGTTATCTCAGTCAGTTATCAGATCTCTTTAATATTCCATCAGTCAGCGGAATTCAGTTAGCTCAGTTCAGTTAATCATGTTCAGTATCTATTTAGACGGGAGTAGAAATTAGCACCGAGTGAACCCAAGGATAGGAACTCACCTGTTATAGGAGGGTGTAATTCTTAGAAGCAATTCTTGCATTCCAGAACTATGTAGCCAGCATAGATTGAGATATCATAGCTTGCTATATAAGGGTAGATGAGGTGGCTTAACCTGTTATATGAGGCTTCCCACCGTTCTCACTAGAGTTAACTGTTATATCAAGGTTACTCAGAGATAGTTCTTAATAGTGGCGGGGTATTGACACCCTTTTAATTGGGGTTACAGATTGGACCTCAACTCAGCCATAATGACGTATTAGGGGCATGTCGGTTAGATAACTACTTCCCATAGTTTCAGTATCAGTATTAGTAAAAGAACTCAGATAGTTCCACAAAATTTAAGACTGTCAGATACAGTTAACTTAGATAAAGTACGGACCTCAGCTAGTTCCGTCAGATTCAGGACTGTCAAATATAGTCACTCATGTTATCAGTTATATCAGACATCAGAACTTAGTTATCAGTCATATTACTTATTAGTAAATTCATGTTGTCATAATTTCAGTTACAGTTACTATGTATTCATGCATGCATTCTCATATTAATATTAGTCAGTTAGTCAGTATTGTTCATGCATATGAACCCTATGCATTCAGCCTACCTCATATGCATACCAGTACATTCAAAGTACTGACGCATTTGTGCCATGGTGTCTTATACCATAGGTTCAGAGACACGAGCTCCAGAGCATCAGTAGCATTCCAGTCTCAACAGTCAGAGTTAGCAGTGAGTCCTCATTTTTCGAGGACATGACCATTTCTTTATTATCTCATTTATTAATTTATTAGTTGGAGTTAGTTGGGGACATGTCCAATCAACTTTTTATTTAGTCAGTCATTTTTAGAGGCTTTTCAGACTACAGTATGTGTAGCTAGTTTATTTCAGTTAGTTTAGGGTATTTTATACCTCACCCAAATGTTATATTTTATCAGATATTATGTCTCAGTTTTGAACCTTATGGCCTTTCAGTTTATGTTTCCGCATTATACAGTATACTATATAGTATACAGGTACAGATATCAGTCATGGGTTAGTTTATGGTCCTTCGGGGTCATGAGCACAGTGTAGCATTCCGCGTACCAGATTCGGAGTGTTACAAACTTGGTATTAGAGCCAAGTTCAATAGAGTCCTAAGAAGTCTAAAATTCGTATCTAGTAGAGTCTTGTACATGGGTGTGTTACGCGCCACATTTATGTTCAGGATGCTATAAGATGTTTTAGGAATAGTTTCCATTCTTTCAGTATTCATGTCGTGCTAGTGATTATAATCTCTAGTTAATCTCTCAGTCTGGTCTAATCCATTTCTCCCTTTCTTCTACAGAACATACCTCCTAAAAGAAAAAACAGGAATCAGTCAGCCCCTCAGCCCGAAGTACCTTTGGGCGAACATATTTCTCATACAAAATTCAGAGCTGCATTCACTACTCTTGCCCAGTCAGTTACTGCTCAGAATGAATGACCGGCTGTCATTCCATCCAACCCAGAGGCCAATTCAACTGCAGCCAAGATTCGGGACTTCACCCGAATGAATTCTCCATCCTTTCTCGGGTCTAAGTAAGATGAGGACCCTCAGGAATTCATTGATTAGGTTTAGAAGGTTACTAACGTTATGGGGTATCATCTATTGAGAGTGCTGAGCTAGCTGCATATTGGTTGCAGGATGTTGCTCACATATGATACAAGCAATAGAAGTCAGAAAGGCCAGATGATGCAGGACCTATTGAGTGGAAAGAGTTTGTCACCGCATTCTTAGAGAGGTTCTTTCCTCTAGAGCTGAGAGAAGCTAAGGCGTTGGAATTTATCAACCTCAGGTAGGGTAACATGACGGTGAAATAGTATTCTCTTAAGTTTACTCAATTAGCCAGATATGCCCCTCATGTGGTTGCAGATAGTAGGGCCAAGATATGTAAGTTTATTTTTAGGGTGAATGATAGTGTGGTCAATGAGTGCAGGTCCACGATGTTGAATAGTGACATGAACATAGCTAGGATTATGACCCATGCTCAGCAGATAGAGGAGCAAAAGGTTAAGATGAGGAAGAAGCATAATAAGAGAGCAAGGACCGATATTTTCAACTTTACTCAGCCCAAATCAGAAGGAGAAAACCGTTCTCAATTTCGTTCTAAGTCATCAGTTCCATCTTCTTCTTCAGCTAGTGCTCTGGCTCCTAAGTTCAGGGATGGTAACAAAGATAGAACGCCAGGCTCTAAGTCTCAGGGCAGTGTTAGCAGTGCCCACACTTATCCTCTTTGCCAGACTTATGGCAAGCACCATCAGGGTATTTACAGAGCCGGCAGTGGTATTTGTTTTGGATGTGGCAAGCCAAGCCACAAAGTTAGAGACTGTCCTCTACTAGGTCCTTAGAGTCAGCAGAATCATTCCTTAGCTTAACCCAGTCACCCAAACCAGCAGGGTGCCACCTTCAGCGCTACTAGTGGACAACGTCCTAACAGATTTTATGCTCTCTAGTCCTGGCAAGATCAAGAAAATTCTCCTGGTATGATTATTAGTACATTATAGATCTTTCGTGTTCATGTTTATGGTTTGCTAGATCCAGGAGCTTCTTTGTCTTTTGTTACTCCCTATATAAAAGTTGATTTTGAAGTCAGCCCCAAAATTCTAGTAGATCCCTTTTCAGTCTCTACCCTAATGGGAAAAGCCATTATAGCTCGGTGGGTATGCAGGAACTGCCCGATTATGATATTTTAGAAAGTCACTTCAGCAGACTTAGTCGAATTAGAGATTAATGATTTTGACGTCATTCTCGGTATGAATTGGCTTCATTCCTGCTATGCCACAATCAACTGCAGAAACAGAATAGTTCAGTTTCAGTTTCCAAATAAACTCGTCCTAGAGTAGAAGGGTAGTGTATCCGCTTTTAGAGGTCAGCTTGTTTCCTACCTTCGGGCAAGGAAAATGATATCTAAGGGATGTGTCTATCATCTTGTTCGAGTTAAATACACCAGTTCCGAAACTCCTAGTCTTGATTCAGCCTCAGTCGTGAATGAATATTCATATGTTTTTCCCGAAGATCTTTCAGGAATTCCTCTTGAAAGGGAAATATACTTCGGCATTGATCTTCTTCTATATACTCAGCCTATATCTATTTTTCCATACAGAATTGCACTAGCAAACTTAGAGAATTGAAGAAGTAGCTGAAGGATCTCTTAGATAAGGGATTCATCAGACCCAGTATTTCCCCGTGGGGTGCACCAGTTTTATTTGTGCACAAGAAAGACGGTTCTCTTAGAATGTGTATTGATTACCGTCAGCTCAATAAAGTCACGATCAAGAACAAGTATCCTCTTCCCAGAATCGATGACTTATTTGACCAACTTCAGGGTGCCAGCTATTTCTCTAAGATAGACCTCAGATCTGGCTATCATCATCTCAAAGTCAGAGAATCAGAGAATGCGACATTCCAAAAATAACTTTTCATACTCGATATGGTCACTTTAAATTCCTAGTCATGTCCTTTGGTCTTACCAATGCCCCAACAGCTTTCATGGACTTGATGAACCGTGTATTTAAGAAGTACTTGGACATGTTCATCATAGTCTTCATAGATGATATTCTGGTCTATTCTCGCAGTGAGCGTGATCATGCAGACCATCTCAAAATCATACTTCAGACTCTCAAAGATCATCAGATGTTTGCCAATTCAGTAAGTATGAATTTTGGATAAGTTCAGTAGCATTCCTTGGTCATATTATTTTCGGTGATGGCACTAGAGTAGATCCTCAAAAGATCGAAGCGGTAAGAAATTGGCCTAGACCCATCTCTCCATCAGACATCAGGATTTGCTTAGGTTTGGCTGGCTATTTCAGATGGTTTATTGAGGGATTTTTTTCTATTGTATCCCCTATGTCCATATTGACTCAGAAGAAAGTCGAGTTTCAGTGGTCAGATCCTTGCGAAAAAATTTTTAGGAGTTGAAGACTCGACTCACCTCAGCTTCAATCTTAAATCTTCCGGATAGTTCAGATGGTTTAGATGGTTTCATAGTGTATTATGATTCATATAGAGTAGGTTTGGGTTGTGTCCTCATGCATTATGGTAAGGTCATAGCCTACGCCTCCAGACAGCTTAAACCCTATGAGAAGAATTATCCTACTCATGATCCTGAGTAAAGATTTGGAGGCATTTTCTATACGGTGTTCATATAGTTATGTTCACAGATGATAAGAGTCTCCAGTATGTCTTTTCTCAGAAAGATCTCAATCTTTGTCGGAGAAGGTGGTTAGAGCTCTTGAAATATTATGACATGAGTGTCCTTTATCATCCAGGAAAGGCCAAATTTATGGCCAATGCTCTCAGTAGACTGTCTATGGGTAGTATTGCTCATGTTAAGGACAGTAAGAAGAAGTTAGCTCAGGAAATCCATCAGCTTACCAGACTAGGTATTTGCTTAGTTGATACAGAAGAGGGTAACATATGGGTTCAGAGTAGTTCAGGATCATCTCTAGTTTCTGAAGTGAAAGAAAAGCAATATAGAGATCCCATCCTTTTCAAGTTAAAAGAGTCAGTCAAGGATCAGAAAGTAGAGGTTTTCTCCCAAGGAGGAGACGATGTTCTGCGTTGTCAGGGTCGTCTATGTGTTCCAGGTGTAGATGACTTAAGGCAGTGAATTTTTGCTTAAGTTCATGGTGCGCGCTACTCTATTTATCCAGGGGCCACAAAGATGTACTGTGACTTACAGGAATCTATTGGTGGAGTGGGATGAAGAGAAATATTACAGAGTTTGTGGCTAAGTGCTCTACATGTCAGCAAATTAAGATAGAGCATTAGAAGCCTAGTGGTCCATGTAGGAGTTCAGTATTTCTACTTAGAAGTAGGAAGTTATGAACATGGACTTCGTGACGGGTTTGCCTCGTACTCGTCATCAGCATAATTCAGTTTGGGTCATTGTAGACAGGATTACCAAATCAGTTTATTTTCTTCTAGTCCATACCTCTTATTCAGTCGAGGATTACACCCAACTCTACATCAGAGAGTTGGTTAGATTGCACGGTGTTCCATTATCCATTATCTCGGACAGAGGTACCCAGTTCACCTCTCATTTTTGGAAAGTGTTCCAAAAGGGTCTTGGTACCCAAGTTCATCTCAGTACCGCCTTCCATCCTCAGACAGATAGTCAAGCAGAAAGGACCATTCAAACTTTAAAAGATATGCTAAGGGCGTGTTCAATCGATTTCAAGGGTAGCTGGGATGACCACTTTTCTTTGATTGATTTTGCATACAACAACAGCTATCATTCCAGTATTCAAATGGCTCTATTTGAATCTCTCTATGTAGGAGGTACAGATCTCCAATCGATTGGTTCGAAGTTGGTGAGGCCTCAGTTATAGGGCCTAACTTAGTATTCGATGCCTTAGAAAAAGTCCAGTTGATCAGATAAAGACCCTGGGCTGCCCAGAGCCGACAGAAGTCTTATGTAAATATTTGTAGAAAGGATCTCGAGTTTGATATTGGTGATTATGTCTATCTAAGGATCTCTCTCATAAAGGGAGTGAAGAGATTCAGTAAGAAGGGAAAGCTTAGTCCCCAATATTTGGTCCCTTTAAAATTCTCAATAGTTTAAAATTCTCAATCGTTTAGGCAAAGTAGCTTATGAACTTGAATTGCCTTCAGATCTAGCCTCAGTTCATCCAGTCTTCCATGTCTCTTTTCTCAAGAAGTGCATAGGTGATCCAGCAATTGTAGTCCCTATTCAGAGCATAGATGTTCAGAACAGCCTCTCTTATGAAAAGATTCCAGTCAAAATTCTAGACTATCAAACTCATAGACTGAGGAACAAAGAAGTCCCTCTAGTCAAATTTCTTTGACGAAATCAGTTCGTTGAGGGAGCTACTTGGGAAGCAGAAATAGACATGCCTACCAATTATCCTCACCTCTTCTCCGACAACTTAGATCAAGCTCAAGGTAACAGTTCTTCTTAAGCTTTTCAATTTTATTTTCAGCTTTCAATTACAAGCTTAGTATTCAAATCATGTTCAGAATTCCATTATAAACATGGTATTATGTACCATTGCATAGTCAGTCATGCATTCATGTATTAGTTCAGTTATATAATCTTGCATCAGACATGCATTCTCATTGTAAAAACCTTGATTCATCAGAACACTTAGTCATGCATTCATGTATTAGTTCAGTTATATAATATTGCATCAGACATGCATTCTCATTGTAAGAACCTTGATTCATCAGAACACTCAGTCATGCAATCATGAATCAGTTATACATGCATCAGATATGCATGATCAGTATGATATATTCAGTTATCAGTCAAGTCAATCATGAGATCATATTTCAGTCATTCATGTTCAGTATATATGTCGGTTTATCTTCTCCCCTCATTCTCAATCTCATTCGAGGATGAATGTTCTCAAGGGGAAGCTATTGTAATACCCTGTAATTTTTCCTAGCTTGAAATTATTCCAAGAATGTTAGAAGCTTCCTTTAGAAGATGAATCCATTATGTACATATGAAATTTTTAAGATTTTCACTTTTTATCATGTTTGAAATTGAATAATCTTTCCAATGATACCAATTTCGTCCAAACCCGATATCAGAGTAAAAGGTTATGCACGTTTTACTCAGAGCTACCATAATCGCCTAGGTGCGACGGCCAGGTTGACGGACCATTGACCTAGTGACGGACCGTCGCCTTGGCCTTCGCAGCCAAGGCAGTGAGGCAACCTTCTGGATAAGGTGCGACAGATAAGTCGACGGACCGTCTCCCAAGCCGTCGCTACTTAGGTAGTGAGTCCCTATCCTGGTCCACCAACGATGGACGAAACGACGGACCGTCAATCCAACGATAGGCCATCGCATGACCCATCGGAAATTCTGTTCAGTTATTTTTAAGTCATTCTTAAAGGGGCTTTTTGGTCTTTTACCATCCATTTATATACCTAGTAATATCTGACCAAGGCTCCTAAATTCATTATTCTTTCACAACATCAAATTAGGGTTTCTCTCAAAGATAATCCCCAAGAACAAGATCCAAATCCTTTTTCAAGAAACTAAGAAATTCAAGTTCTTCAAGTCCAAGAACTTCAAGAAACTCACTACCAGGTATGCATAGTATTCATTCATGGACTGCTTTCGTCCATGAAGCCCGAGAATCTCTTTTCAAAGTTCAAGTGTATGGATTTCTTTATTAATTTCATGTTAGGTTAGCTTTTATTCATGTTGATAATGACCAATTGAATTTTAATCCATGTTGGATGATCAATTTTATGCGGAATTGATTAGTATAGGTGTAGATTCATGCGAACCTATGATTAAACCCTTGGATGATGAAATTAGAGTTAAATCATGATGTTTATTTATTGTATAATGTTGTCTAAATATACTATGCTTATCATGTGTTTGATTAAATGCCTATGCGAAGGAAAAGTGCCCAACTAGTATGATATTATGCAATTCTCATGTATGTACAAGTTTATGCTTATCAAATGTTTGATAAAATGCCTTAATAAATGAATTATAGATTATGATGTTGGTCATGTATTCAAGAAAGTCATGCTTTGTCAGTTTCTTTCCATCAAATCCTGGGGGTACTTGTACCCGATAATTTAGCTGTATGCCTAGAGCCAATGTCATGTTTTCAAGATACTCTCATTCAAGCCATGTTCAGTAGAATTCAGTTAGTCTCATTATTCAGGAAAACTCAGTAATCTCAGTAAATCTCAGTCAGTTATCAGATCTCAGTAATATTTCATCAGTCAGTGGAATTCAGTTAGCTCAGTCCAGTCAGTTCAGTTAATCATGTTCAGTGTCTATTCAGATGGGAGTAAAAATTAGCATCGAGTGAACCTAATGATGGAAAATCACCTGTTATATGAGGGTATGATTCTTAGGAGCAATCCTTGCGTTTCAGAACTATGTAGCCAGCATAGGTTGAGACATCATAGCCTTCTATATGAGGGTAGATGAAGTGGCTTAACCTATTATATGAGGGTTTCCACCGTTCTCACTAGAGTTACCTATTATATGAGGGTTACTCACAGATATCCTTACCATTGGCGCGGTATTGACACCCTTCCAATTGGAATTACAGATTAGATCCAACTCAGCCATAATGGCGTATTAGGGGAATGTCGGTTAGATAACTACTTCCCACAGTTTCAGTATCAGCATTAGTAAAAGAACTCAGATAGTTCTACAAAATTTAGGATTGTCAGATACAATCAACTCAGATATAGTACGGAGCTCAGCTAGTTCCGTTAGATTCAGAACTGTCAGGTACAGTCACTCATGTTATCAGCTATATCAGACATCAGAACTCAGTTATCAGTCATATTAGTTATCAGTAAATTCATGTTGTCATGATTTCAGTTATATTTACTATGTATTCATGCATGCATTCTCACGTTCATATTAGTCAGTTAGTCAGTATTGTTCATGCATATGAACCCCATGCATTCAGCCTACCTCACCTGCATACTAGTACTTTCAAAGTACTGATGCATTTACGCTATGGTGTCTTATACCCATAGGTTCAGAGACACGAGCTCCAGAGCATCAGTAGCATTCAAGTCTCAGCAGTCAGAGTTAGCAGTGAGCCCTCATCTTTCAAGGACATGACCATTTCTTTATTATCTTATTAATTTATTAGTTGGAGTTAGTTGGGGACATGTCCCATCAACTCCTTATTCAAACAGTCATGTTTTAGAGGCTTTTTAGACTACAATATGTGTAGATAGTTTATTTCAGTTAGTTTAGTGTATTTCATACCCCACTCAGATGTTATATTTTATCAGATATTATGTCTCAGTTTTGAACCTTATGGTCTTTCAGTTCATGTTTCTACATTATACAGTATATTATGCAGTATACCGATACAGATATCAGTCATGGGTTAGTTTGTGGTCCTTCGAGGTCATGAGCATCGTGTAGCATTCCGGGTACCAGATTCGGAGCGTTACATTTACCCCAAGCATTAATTATTTTTTCTCCAAATTAATTTCAATACACAATAGTAAACATTATTTAATAGTGGTAATATGATAAAATAATTATATCAATAATTATTTTTCTTAATGGGTGTGCCAAATCAGATTGTGACAAGTAAAAACAAACGAAGGAAGCAGTTTAAAAAATAAGTAATTAATATTAAGAATAAAATTAAAAAATACTTTTATGATAAATAAAAATAAAAATTTAATTAAAAAAATAGTTACAAGTAAAAGTATGTGAAAACCATTATTCCGGTGTTTTGAGTTGTGAGAGTTGGCCAGAGAAGGGTGAATGGTCGAGAAAAGGTGGAAAATGCAATTGCATGTGTGTCATTGTTAAGTTGCGGCTAATGCCATTGCTATCAACAAGTTATCATTGTCATTATTACATTGAAAATTGTATACAATGAAAGAATGAAAATATGTTCCATTCATTTCATACTTCACCTTTTCTCGTCTTTCATTTCCATTTTCTTGGTTTTCATCTTATGAAATACAACAACAAACCCAGTGTATTCCCACTTAGTGGGGTCTGGGGGGGGTAAGATGTACGCAGTCCATACCTCTACCTCTGATGAAGTAGAAAGGCTGTTTCCGAAAGACCCCCGGCTCAAGGCACAAGATATCACACAAACACATAGTAAAGCACAGAAGCAGATGACATAACATAAATACGGCACCCATAAGGAATATAAAACAGAGGAAAGCAGAGGAAAGCACACTGATTCGTAATAAGCATGGAACACTGAATACGGAATCATAACGGGAATAAAAAATAAAAAATAAAAAAAACCCCACCAAGTAATTCCCTACACTAGCGACCCAATCTGGCCCTACTCTTCTGCCGTAATTCGCGTCTTCCAGACCTTCCTATCTAGGGTCATGTCCTCGGTGAGCTGTAACTGTTCCATGTCCCGCCTAATCACCTCACTCCAGTACTTCTTCGGCCTACCCCTACCCCGCCTAAAACCATCCAACGCTAGCCTCTCACACCTACGGACCGGGGCATCCATGCCCCTCCTCTTCACGTGTCCGAACCATCTCAATCGTGCTTCCCGCATCTTACACTCCACTGAAGTCACACCAACCTTCTCCCGGATAGTCTCATTCCAAACTCTATCCCCTCGAGTCAGTCCACACATCCAGCGCAACATCCGCATTTCTGCCACCTTCATTTTTTGGATGTGGGAGTTCTTAACTGGCCAACACTCCGCTCCATACAGCAAGGCCGGACGGACTACCACCCTATAGAATTTGCCTTTAAGCTTGGGCGGCACCTTCTTATCACACAGCACCCCCGACGCGAGTTTCCACTTCATCCTTCCCGCCCCAATACGGTGCGAGACATCCTCGTCAATCTCACCGTTACTCTGGATCACGGACCCAAGATACTTGAACTTATCCCTCTTACATACCTCCTGTGCTTCCAGCTTCACTACTACCTCGTCCTCCCGCCTCACGTCATTAAACTTACATTCCACATACTCTGTCTTGATTCTGCTCACCCTGAACCCTTTAGACTCAAGAGTTTGCCTCCACATCTCTAATTTGTCATTTACACCCCCTCGAGTCTCATCTATCAGAACTACATCGTCTGCAAAGAGCATACACCACGGCACCTCCCCTTGAATACGCCGCGTCAACACTTCCATTACTAACGCAAACAAAAAGGGACTAAGAGTAGATCCCTGATGCAATCCTGTCCGGACAGTGAAATGCTCTGAGTCTCCTCCCGCCGTCCTCACCTGGGTTTTCGCTCCCTCATACATATCCTTAATTACTCTGATATATGCCTGCGGTACTCCCCTCACCTCCAAGCATCTCCAAAGCACCTCCCTGGGGACTTTGTCGTAAGCCTTTTCCAGGTCGATAAACACCATGTGCAGATCCTTCTTCCTTTCCCTATACTGCTCCGCCAACCTCCGTACCAGGTGGATTGCCTCCATCGTCGAGCGGCCTGGCATAAATCCGAACTGGTTTTCCGAGATAGACACTATCCGTCTCAGCCTCACCTCGACCACTCTCTCCTAGATCTTCATAGAGTGACTCAATAACTTAATCCCCCTATAGTTATTACAACTCTGAATGTCCCCCTTATTCTTATAGAGAGGGATCATGGTACTCCACCTCCACGCCTTGGGCATCTTTGCCGTCCTGAAAATTTCATTAAACAATCCAGTCAACCACCTTACACCAGCCTCTCCAACGAACTTCCAAAACTCCACCGGTATCTCATCCGGCCCCGTCGCCCTACCCCTACGCATCCTGCGGACTGCCTGTCTAACCTCTTCTACCTTAAAACGTCTACAATAGCTAAAATCCCGACACTCCTCTGAGTGCTCCAGTTCCCCTAACACAATAGCTCTGTCCCCCTCGTCATTCAAGAGCCTATGAAAGTACGAATGCCATCTCTTCTTTATGTGGCCGTCCTCCACCAACACTCTACCGTCCTCCCCCTTAATGCACCTAACCTGATCGAGGTCACGACCCTTCCTCTCCCTAGCCTTAGCGAGTCTAAACAACTTTTTCTCCCCTCCTTTCCCCTGTAACCCTGCATACAAGCTCTCAAAAGCGGCCGTCTTAGCTGCCGTGACCGCTGACTTCGCCTCCTTCCTCGCTAGCTTGTACTCTTTCCTGTTTACCCGCTTCTCTTCTTCGTCCTTACTTTCCACCAACTTAGCATACGCCTCTTTCTTGGTCTCCACTTTCTTCTCCACCTCTTCATTCCACCACCAATCCCCCCGATGGTGACCGGCCCGGCCCCTAGAAACACCCAACACCTCCCTTGCATTCTCCCTGATGCACCTTGCCGCCCTGTCCCACATACTATCCACGTCCCCCCTACACTCCCACACCCCCTTGCCCGCCAACCTCTCCCCTATCTCCCACGCATTCACTGGCGTCAAGCCGCCCCACTTAATTCTCGGTCTACACTCCTTACTCCTCCTCTTTCTATTCTTCTTTATACCCAAATCCATAATCAAAAGCCTATGTTGGGTCGAGAGATTCTCACTCGGGATGACTTTACAGTCTTTACACAACGCCCTATCCCCTTTCCTAAGCAACAAAAAGTCAATCTGGGTCCGGGCTATCGCGCTCCGAAAAGTGATCAGGTGCTCGTCCTTCTTCGGGAAGCCCGAGTTCACCACCACCAGCCCAAAGGCCCTCGCAAACTCCAATAGGGTCGCCCCCTCTTCATTTCTCTCTCCAAAACCAAAACCACCATGCACATCCCCAAAGCCTCCCGGTAGCGCCCCGATGTGCCCGTTGAAATCCCCTGCTACAACAATCTTCTCCGAACTGGGCACGCCTCTCACCACCTACTCCAAAGCCTCCAAGAACCGCATCTTCTCCTCCCCCTCCGCTCCCACTTGCGGCGCATAAGCACTACACACGTTCAGGGTAAACCCCCGAATGACCAACTTAATAGTCATCAACCTATCGTTGATCCTCTTCACCTCCACTACCTGACCTCTAAGCTCTTCATCTACTAAGATGCCAACTCCATTCCTACGCCTTTCGCTCCCAGAGTACCACAGCTTGTAACCATCCACATCCCTAGCCTTAGACCCTACCCACTTGGTCTCTTGGACACACGCAAGGTTGATCCTCCTCTTCCTAAGAATCTTCACAAGCTCTACGGACTTACCCTGAAGGGTCCCTATATTCCAAGACCCAACCCTCAGCCTACCGTCGCTATCCACACGCCCCCCACTACCTCCCCCTCGGCCCAACCTTGGCCTCCCGCCCACTCCCTCCCTCTCTCCATCCCCCGCCCCCACCACGGCCCCACGCCCCAACCCCCTCGGACATGACCCTATCCACCCATTACCACCCACAGCCACAACTACCCGACAGTATAGGAAAATATAAAGATGAACCCGGTGACAGTATCAAAGCAGCAGCAAGGAAATACAAAGCTCACACACATTCAAAGTAATATTCCCGAAATAAAACTAAGAAACGACCACAGCAACAGCAACAACAGACAGCAGACAAGGTACAGGGGCTACTACGAGCAAAATACTAAGGATGTAATATGAAATAATGAAATAAAGTGCAATACGAAATAACGAAATAACAAAGGTTAGAAGTCACCGGATTTCGCTTGGAGCTGCGGCTGCTGGAGACGGCGTATCGGTTGCAGACGGAGTTTCGGCCTGTTGGAGACCGAATTGGCGGCTGGAGACCGGGCGGCGGCAGGTTGAAGGCCGAGGTGGGGGGGGGGGCCGGTGTACCCCGAGGGGAGGGGGGGGTTACGAACAGTACAGGTAAGGGTGGGGGGGTATGAACCAGCGGGGAGGGGGGGTCTGAACAGTTGGGGTACGCAGGGGGGGTATGAACAGGCGGCGCCGGGGACCGGGGGCCGGTGCGCTAGCGATGGAGAGAAGGTAGGGAGAGAGAGAGGGCCGGCGACCGGAGGTCGTGGCCGGCGGTCGGTCAGCGCCGGGGACCGGAGGTCGGAGCCGGCGGCCGGATTGGGTCGGCGCCGAAGGTCAGCGATGGCGCCGGGGACCAGGGGCCGGTGCGCTAGAGATGGAGAGAGGGTAAGGAGAGAGGAGAGAGAGAGAGAGCACAAAAGAGGAAAGAAGAATCTTTCATCTTATGAAATATGGAATGAAATTTTGCCCTGCTGTAATATTGACTTTTCTTTTAGAAAAAGTCTCCTTTTCAATTGAGGTAGAATAAATTATGCAAAAACATAAATTTAAGAGGTATAAATACATAAAATTCTTAATCTTTTAAAATATTTTATAAAATGTCATATTTCACTTTTTTTTCTTGATACATATTAAATAAGGAAGTAACATATTTGCATTTATTTTAGGAGACTAAATAATTGGAGAGAATTTCTTAAATATCTAATAAAAAAATTAAATTAAAAAATTTTCATCAGATATTATCATCTACAATTTACAATTTGGTTCAATTCTTTTCCATCTCTATTAATATTTTTTTCCTTAAAATTTTGAAAGTGTTAATGTGTGCTTCATGTTGACAAGCATTTATATTCTTTTGAAGAATCTTTATACTATAGAAGCTAAAAAATCTCATAGTTTCCGATGGAATCATGACAATGACGATGACCACTGCAATGGGCCGTAGAATTAGATATAGAAATCGACGTTGATACATATATTTTTGATTAATGCACTTCATACATATATAATATTGTTAATTTCTTGATACATTTTCGTACTATAAATAGTGATACATATGAGTGATACAATTGTTGTCTTGTCTGTATATTGGTGATAGATATGAATGATACATTTGTTGTCAGAATACTGATGAGACATATGTCAAATACTTTTTGATAGTGATTTATATTTTTGATTCACTTATAAATGTTTGATACATTTAACATATGTTTGACATATGTAAACTATTTATTTTTGTTTGAGATTGAATTTTGAATGAGTATTGAGTAATTTTATCAGATTTATCATTATGATACATCTGGAACCAAATGTATATTTGTAGGGGGGTGCGCGGATTTAAATTATGTTCTTTAATAGTTCAAATAGATTTATTAGGTTTCTAGTGAATCTATTTTTATTTGTGCGTGGATGTTTCTTAAATTTTGTTTCAATATCTTTTAATGATTTACTTTTTTCGTACGATATATTCATTAATTATTTTATCCTGTAGTAATTGCAGAGTTACAAATTTCTGTATAATAATTTATCCTATCTGTACTGTAATATATATCTAATTCTAGATTTTCAATGTTATTTATTATCTTGTGTTGTTCTTCTCTTA